>NC_035169.2:10552545-10852545 GCF_001659605.2 Manihot esculenta | reverse complement strand
GCTACTGAAGGAGAAGGGTATACTGCCAGAACTCAGCCTCCAAGTAGAGAACATTGTCTGTGCTCTAGACTGTTACCTGCAAGGCGCAGCTGCTACAGTTGCTACCGCACTTAGAGATAAAGGACAAAGTGTTGGTTTAGTCTTGGAAAACAAACCTCTTAAATGGTACTGAATTCCCCCAATATTCACCATGGCGTTTTGGAAATTATAACGTTATGTTAACTTATAAATCCCACTTCTTTCTCAGGGTGTTCGAACGGGCAGCATGGATAAATGCACAAAGGCTCATATTGGTGGGAAACACAGAGTGGCAAAAGAGTATGGTTGGTGTAAAAATCCTCTCTACTGGTGAACAATATGAGGTTAAACTGGACGAACTAGAATGACAAGAAATTATATATTACTGTTTTATCAACAGGTAGTATAAACTTTTGTTGTTTCATATTCTTTCACCAACTCATCTACTTCTATAAATTCTTTTGGTAGAGATGGGCGATAGTTGAATTGCTGATCATGCTGTGTTTCTTTCTATGATTATTTTTGTTTAACAATAAACATTGTAAAGTTATAGCAAATACACAGTCACAGACCTGCACATTAAGTTCTCCTTAGACGTTTCTTAATGTTTTTCATTTAGCTTTGATTTAAATATAAATATGAAATTTATAGTAAAAAAGATTAAACTAAAGGTAAGCAGCAAATGATGGGTTAAAAAACAGAAAACATAAAAATTATTAGGTGGATCCCTCATCCCTCGTTGCATATAATAATGTAGTGAAAAGCTAATGGATGAATTGTTGACTTGATATTCACATGGCAGATCTGATATGATATGAATTATGTTTTGCTCTTCCAAGTATAACTGGAATCCAAATTATCATTTTCCATGCCCCACTACTATCATGCTTATTACTTTCAAAGCCTGAATCTCTCCTCTCTTTTTGTCCTTTCTGCTTTAACCTTTTCGTGAAGCCGAAGCTTCTCACTCCACTACAGTAAATGGAATATGAGAAAGGACTTGCTTCTAATAAATAATTATGAAATTCTCACTTGAAAGATTCAGTGTTGATATGGTCAATACATCATCTACATCTTTAAGCTTTTTCTTTTTGGCACTTTCTTTTTGGCCTCTTTGGCAAAGATTAATAAAGTATCCTAATTTTCATGTTCTGGTGTTTATCAACCCAAAAAGTTATGATAAAATATTGAGTGAAGGAATTCATATTTTTATGGGGTAAGAGATTGAGTTATTAGTTGTCATTTTTTTAAGTTGTTAATATTATTCTACTTTCAGGAGTCATATTTTTAGTGGTTAATTCGAAATAATATAAGTTAGCTTTTACTTTTCTTTATATTATATTAGTGGTTTTCTGATTTTAAGAGATAATTATATTTTCAGATTCTCTTTAAAAAATAAATTTCATTGCAATTATAAATTGAAAAAAAAAATCGTCCTCAGAAAATTTCGGACCCATAACTCAGATTCATTTCCAACGACCCTAATATATCTCTAACCTCTGAGCTTTATATGTATATATAACACACTATTATCTTAATTCAATTATCTACTCCTAGTCATTACCTTTGAATTAATTAAATTAAAAGGAAAAATTTTTTATCTGAAATTATACGTTAGCTTATTATATATAGAAGAAACAAAGTTAATCTTATTGCATATCATGCATTCTTGATTTCTATTATCACTAATGATAATTTGTGTCATAATTGTAATGCAATTTTCAACAATATCGTCTTTTAAGAATTGACATTGAATTATTCTCACAAGGGCCATGAGTCTTACAGCATAAATACTGATCCATGAAGAAATGTTCATTTTATAATATGAGAAATAAGAGGATGAAATCATACCAATTTCAATTCCTTCAATAATTTATGAAGTAATTTTTTAATTAAAAATGTTACATTTTTATGCCATTTATCCTATTGATGATTAAAGAAAAAAAATTCCATGTAACAACTATTAACAATAAATGAAATAAAACAACAATCTAAAAATAATTTTACACAGGCAAATTATACTTGAATTTAAATTGAAAAATTAATAATAATTTTTATGAAGAAATAAAAAGGAGAAAGGCACATAGGGCATATAGTTAATTTTCCCACCCAAAAATATAAAGTGGGAACCGTATCAAACAGACTATTCTAAACCCTCAAATTTCCCTCTTTCCTCTTTTCCAAGTGCTCAAAAAAAAAAAAAAAAAAAAAAAGGAAAAAACAAACCACCTGCTCTCCAATCTCTTCCTCCACTTTCTCAGATCACCAATCTCTTCAATTTCAATCCATAACTTCCACTACACCACCTGCCCAAAACCCATCAATCGCCACCGCTGTTTATCCACTCTGATTAATTTTCTTCCTTTGCTTCCTCTAATGGTCACTGGTGGGTCCCGCCGAGATGATGGGGACAAAAACCACCACCCTTCAGCTGCCACCGTCTCTAGAGGCGGTACCACCAGGTCTTGGGGAACTACTACTGTCTCCGGTCAATCGGTTTCGACCAGTGGTAGCGTTGGTTCCCCTTCTAGCCGGAGCGAGCAGGCCATGGCCACACCCGCCAGTGACACCACTCTTCTTAGGTTGAACCATCTTGACATTCACACCGACGATGCTGCCACCCAAGATGCCGCTGCGTCAGTCTTCTCTTCTTCTTCTTCTTCTTCTTCTTCTTCTTCTTGTTTGTTCGGTTTTGGCTTTCTTTCTTGTACTTAATAATGCTGAGTTTAGATTTTTTTTAAAGGGTTTTAGTTATAATTTGTGTGAATTACATTATAATTGTTGGAATGTAATTGTGCAACAATAAGCTTGAATTGGGTTTACTTCCACGTTTGATGCGCAAAATATTGAAAAAGGTCAATTGTTTGATTTCCTTTTTGCTTGAATTGGTCAGTTTGATTATTCTTGCTGTTGCATAAATTGCGAATTGTAGTTCCGTAGCCTCAATTGGCTCTTGCTTATATAGTAATTTGTGTATGTTGCATTGTAAGAGGTCGTGTGTTCTATAAAACTTTCGTTGTCATTGATAGAGTAGATAATTGTAAATGCTGATACTTGTGTTTGTTTATAGTTTTAGTAATTTTTCCTGTTATGGTCCTTAGTTCAAACACCATCTTTATGCTAGTGTTTGTTAATTGATTCTGTCAAGGATGTAGCTTAAATTTCATTTGTAATTCAACTGATAATCTTATTTATAAACAGTAATAAGAAGAAAAAGAGAGGTCAGAGAGCAGCTGGAGCTGACAAGAGTGGTAGAGGACTCCGACAATTTAGTATGAAGGGTATTTGATTCATCCCTTTCCCCTCATTTCCCTGCCAGAATTTGACAAATCATATGATTGCAGTTCTTATATCCTTGCCATTCCCTAGATAGGCTAGTTTGCCGAAGATGAGTTTTTCTCTTACTCTATGCTTTAACTATTTGTCATTGTGTTCAGTGTGTGAAAAAGTGGAAAGCAAAGGAACAACTACTTACAATGAGGTAAAGTGTTTTCTGAAGTGACTCTTTAGATTTTCTTTTCTCAATTGAATGCTGAGTTTCTTTGTGTAAATACTTTTTCTAAATATAAATAATTAAATAGACTGTTTATTTTACTATACTGCTCTAGTTTGCCATTGAATTATTTTCCATATTAAAATATGCAGAACCCATCATACTTCAAGTTTGTTACAATCATTCCTGTTGCATTACAATAACTGATTGCTATATGTTTGTTCTGGGATAGCAAAGAGCCAAAAAGGTGTGGAACTTCTGTGCACTGCTTTACAAAAGTATTAGTAGGTTATTGCTATCACAAGATAAAACCTGGTCAATTTGAATTTTACTCATTAACCGATTTGATTGATCGATGAGTTGCATCGACTAAAAAAAATCATCAAGTGATCGTATTAGGTGGATTTGGATTCGAAGATTACTCATGCTTTATCCGAAATTGAAGGCACTTTTGGCATGTTGCTTTTGCAAAATGTTAATGTGCTTCCAATGCTTCTTGCTCTAGTTATGATTTAAAGGCATGGTTTTTCTCTTCAGTCTTTTTGGTAAAAATCAAATGCAACTCCTGGAGATAATGTAGGTTCTATGCTCGTTCATTCCAGATTTTAGAACCATGTTGCAGTTCTCAGATATTAAAATTTCTTGGCTTCACTTAGTGAAAATATTTTATGGCTTAAATTCTAACGAATGGAATACATATCAAAGTTTTCTAGGGTTTGCGGGGCCTATAGAATGCAATGTAGATGGAAGGAAAGGTCACAATATCAAGATTATTTATGTGATATTAGATCATTACTGGATTTGTTGGCAATGCAATATGATATCAAAAGTGACTTCTAGGGTTTGATGGTTAGGAGGTTATTGATGCAAGGAAATGTTCTTCATTGGATATTGGAAGGAGGGATGAGCAGGAAATGAGATGTGCTTCCCGTGTAGCAGACAAGAGAAAATTTCCACATTCCAGAGAGGAATAAATATTGTTTCTCTTTTTTACTTCCTAGTTTAATTTCAGACTTCAAGTCACCTAGATTTTTTTAAAATCTTTTTCATAGCTAAACAGAAAAGCACCATATAACCTTTCAGATCCTCTTTGAATTTGTGCTGCTGATGTTGTCAGAATGAGATTGTTATACCATGTTAATTTCCTTGTATCTCTATGCAATTGTTGGATGCTGGCCCTTATAACTTGTCATATATAGAAAGAATATGCTTTGTTGACTGATATTTGTTCTCATTTTCTTTGACTTAGTTGGTTGACTCATTAAATTGCTTCAACTTTGCTTATGTTTTGATACTGTATGTTGCCAAAACCAATGCTGTTCTAGACTATCAAATTTTGTGCTGCTTTGTATTTATTTTTATTATATTTATAAGGGTATGCTTACATCTGAGCGTTCAAAGGAATTTTCAGGTTGCAGATGAACTTGTAGCTGAGTTTGCTGACCCTAGCAACAGTGTTTCATCTCCAGACCAGGTTACCTATAATTGACTGATAATTGTTTCCTTTGTTATTTTAATGCATATAATATGCCCTTTGTCTTAGAGTCAAATGTGAGACTAAATGATGGTCTCCCTTTTTATTTGTTGAAGCAGCAACAATATGATGAGAAAAACATACGGCGAAGGGTATACGATGCCCTGAATGTTCTCATGGCATTAGATATCATATCTAAGGATAAAAAGGAAATACAATGGAAAGGTCTTCCTCGAACCAGCCTGAGTGATATTGAAGAATTGAAGGTATATGCATCTTATGAGCGCTTGTCTAGTTGTTTTTATCCCTTTTTTTATGTCTGGATCTATATAAGCTTATTGAACTCCTTTAATGTGACTAATCAGGCTGAGCGTCTTGGATTGAGAAATAGAATTGAGAAGAAAATTGCCTATTTGCAGGAACTGGAGGAACAAGTAAGAATAGCATCTCTGAATTCTATTGGATTTGAACGTGAAGTTGCTTATCACATGTAACTAGTCTGGAATTGGTTGTTTTAAGCATTTGTTTGATTAGAATTTGCTTATTGACTTCTTGCCTCTTTTCAAGTACGTAGGTCTTCAAAACCTGATACATCGAAATGAGCAACTATACACCTCAGGAAACGCTCCCAATGGGGGTGTGTCCTTGCCTTTTATTTTGGTTCAGGTAAAATTCCAATTTTGCTGCTTGTATTAAAGGCCATGAACTGAGTAGTGATAAAAATCTTCAGCTTGCAACAAAATGATTGGTGGTTTTAGAAATTACAACTGAGAGTGGCTACTTGTGTAAAACTGCAGAATCATAGAAGATAGAACTGTCTCAAAATTTCCCTCTTAGGACCCTATTTCAGTGGATAACAAGTAGGCAAGTGCCATGGACGTTCTAATACATTACTTCCATTCTTGGAGATAAAAGGAAATGTTAGTCATTATAATACTGGAGTTGAGTTTGTCAATTTGCAATTGTTTCTTTTGAAATTGTTAGTGTTATTTGGTTGTAATAGTTAGCTTGACCTAATGATTGCTCTTGCATGGTAAGATGTTGAAGCATTTGAGAATAAGATAACTAAATAAATACTCACTTTCATTATTTTATAAAAAAATGGAATCATTGGACATATCACTTAGGAGGCATGTGCTTGTGTGCATCCCACTTTATCTAGGAGACTTGAATTTTTTCTTTCCTTGGGTGCTTTAAAATTCTCTAATTAGCTTTTTCTTCTGCCTAGTGAATACTGCACTCGACATTGATTTATAATCTTCAATTATATAGACGAGTTTATAATTTCCTAAGCTGTTGAGCATAGTTCTTATATTCTAACAGTCCACTGTTATCTGTGTGTGAACAATTTACATTTTTTTGCATAATATTCCCAAGCTCTCGTATTGAACAATGCACCTGAGGTGTTTATATGTTAAATGAATTTGACTTACATTTATGAGTTAATATGTTGGCTGCAAATGGTTGAACTGAAGCTTTTTAAAATATAGCTATTCAGTATAATTGTGGCAAAGCTATCTAGATGAGGCATTTTAGATGCATGCATTCATTCCCAGAAAGTAGACACAGGCAAACCTACTACAATAATATGAGAAGTGTCTGGTACAGTGACCAACTAGAGAGGGATATAGTAGGATGAAAAAAGTGAAGAGAGGATAAATTTGAAATGTTAAACAGATTAGCATAAGAAATACTGTGCAGGACACCAAATAGGAGATGGAGAGGAAAACTCTAAATTATGTTTCGAAAGTTGGTGGATAGGTGAGAGAGAAGAATTTATGTGGCTAGCTGATTTTAAATATTTATTGTTTAATTGAGTCCCAAAGAAATTATAAAATGTTTTTTTATAATTGATTTTTCCCTTCATGGTTGTATTCTTAATAGTGTCTGTGCATTTGGTTGCTAGGGTTGCTGAATTGTCATGAAGAAAACCACAACTCCTACTTGAAAAGGGCTAAACCGCCCATATATTTTTAACTTTCCTTGTTATTTAATTGGACTGGTGTTTGTGTTAACTATTTCCAACCTTTTGCATTGGATTGAGGCATAAAATGTTCAATCCTGTAACTTGAACTAGTTTATTGATCAGACCTACTTATAATAATGCATATTATAATTCAAACTAAATAAACAATTTTATTACCTTGCATGGGAGAACCCCCTAGAATTTAATTATTACTTTTTTTATAATTAATTTGATTTTATTAAGAGTATGATATTGATAAAGGTATAGTACAACTACCTATATCTTATGTACACCTAATAGCCTATTATATTTTATTGGAGTTATATAAATTATCAAATAGTCTAATGTTGCCCTTTATGATCTAGCGTTATTGTGTGTGCGCGCGCGCGCGGGTACATGTGTGCGTGCGCTCATGTGTGCATGTGTGTGAGAGAGAGTAGGTTAAAAAATGAAAGCTCTTAATGCTTGAAGAAACAAGATCATAAACCAAATAAAAAGAATTGGAAGAAAGAAATGAATGTAGATGTACAAATATGTTGACATGTAGACCTAAGTTCTGAGTCTTCTGATGGGTGGGGTTGATTTTGACCATTCAGATCTGGAAAAGGCCAGTGTTTAATTATAAGGATATAGATGTACAAATATGTTGACATATAGACCTAAGTTCTGAATCTTCTTATGGGTGGGGTTGATTTTGACCTGTCAGATCTGGAAAAGGCCAGTGTTTAATTATAAGGAGTGCGGATACAAATTATAGATGCTACTGGAAAGCTGAGTGGATGCAATCAATCAAATAGTTTAAGTATTATGGTGAAGGGAAAATCCAAAAATATATTTTTCTCCTGTGCTGAAAAAAGAAAAATAGATTTGTGCAATTTCATGGTGTTTGTTAACTTTTTCATAAAATGTGCTAATCTTTTTGGTTCTGGAAATTGTGAACAAGATGTCTGGATTCACAGTAAGACTTGTATTTTATCAACATCTCATTTTCCTTGCTTGTACATCCACCAGTGCACGAATGCTCCTGAAATTTGCATCTTCATACAAATCTGCTTTCTTGTCTAGGCTTTCAGCTGTTTTAACCTTATCATAAGATTTTGCAGAAGGATTTTCTGTTAGTATTATCTTTAAATGAAATAATGAAAATAAGACCACAGTATTGTAAAATTTTCACCTTCCATGTCCTAATTATGCCTTTGAATCTTAGATATGCTTCTTATGAGTCACATTTTTTCCCTTACCATTTGGAAACTATAGACACGCCCTCATGCAACTGTTGAAGTGGAAATATCAGAAGATATGCAGCTGGTGCATTTTGACTTTAATAGGTAAGGAAACAGAATAAACTTTTTGCCTTACTAATCATTTTCTTTTGCTTGCTTGCTATGCATTAAGAGGATTATGCAGTGTGTTTAGCCATGTAACTAAAAATGACCGTTAGTAATCTAGTTCGCTTATGATCTGGTGGCTCCTTAAATCTGCTAAGAATGCATCAAATTGATGTAAGGGTTGGGAGTGGGGTTTGGATTAAAGGTTTCATGCCTGTAGAGAAGCAATAATTCATGAAACAACAGAGTAATATTTTGTAACCAATATTTTGAAATGTTAAGTGAAGTGTCATCTCAACTATTAACTAATATTTAATTTGCTACTCCATTTGCAGCACCCCTTTTGAGCTGCACGACGATAATTATGTTCTTAAGGCAATGAAATTTTGTGAGAGACCACAGAGTGATGATATGGCACCCAATCTAGCTACTGATGGAGGTGAAGGTTCTAGCATGTCCAACATGTTCCCACAACAAATCCTTACTTCCCCAGGAACAAACACACCAATTAGGCCACCCACCTCACCACCTATTCCTGGAATTATTAAAGCGCGTGTTAAGCATGAACATTGATAAGCGTGTTACCATGGGAAATAATCTCAGCTGTGTCTGTAAATTTGTGTAAAGTAGCTTGCAGGAGGTTGGAGTGCCCCTAAAATTTACCTTCACCTCCCTGATTTTACCCCATTGGGAGGAATCCAGGTATTGAAAAGTGGAGTCTCTATGCTTGGAGACTTGCATGAATTTTAATTGTCAGGTTCTCAGGTTTAGATCCATGGCTAGCCATTGTAATTGTTCAATCAATATTTTTTTTTTTTTTGCTTACTAAAGTAAAGGTAGTCTGTCAGTTTATGTTAGGCTATAGGGGATTTGTCTTAGCTGCACACAGAATCATAGAATTAAGCCAATTTGATATTTGTATTGCTCATTACATTTATGCAATCACTGTTTATAATCAGCGACATTTCGGTCTTGTTATTTGCATTTCATGGCATGGCAGGGATCTTTGAGAGGTAAGAAATTGAATAGTTGCTTATCTATACCCTATAGGCTAAAGTTTCACTATTTTGTTTTTTTGGTTATTTATTGTTGATTTCTGAACTTGAATGGTTAACAACTGCCATCATTTATAGCTGGGAATGTCTTGTTCTCTTCTTCCCTCTTCAGCTCCGTATTAGTGTCCTTATCTTTGCTTGCAATTTTTGGTTTATAGCTTGTCCTTTATCGCTTGTGGGCTTCCAAGTTGTCCCTGTATATTTTTATTTTCTGTGTGGGCATATTGTAACCTTTCCCAAATATAGACAAAGCAATTTTTTTCTGCTGTGCCCTCACATGGGATATCACTGAAGCATTGGCTGGTTCTGGAAATGGAGTTGGTTTTGTGGACCTGCTTGATTTTCTTTCACGTTTCTTGCCTATTATTATGATGATGGTGGCTTTTCCTTGGTGACCGGTGAAAAGATAGGGAGAGATTTGGCTTTTTAGATTGTTGTTGGTTGCTTATCTGCTTTGCCCACAGAAATCTGCAATGTGAAGGATTTTATTAGTTCTTGTTTACCTTCTTGATCACAGACATGTAAATATAGACCAACTTTTTGGGATCTTTTTATTTTTCCTCAATATTGTAGTTTTGATAAAGCTATGAGGTTTTGAATTTGAGTCCAGTTATATATATTTTTTTTCTTTACAACTAATGGCATTTGAATCTAAAGTTTCTGTGACAGGAATTCGAAATCATTGCTGCTAAAAATTTATAAAAAAAAAAAAAGGTGAATCATTATTAGTTAATTTTTGTTTTTTGATTATTATATTAATTGATCTTTTCAGATTTGATGTTATGATGAAAATCAGAAAGGGGAAAAAACCAAAAATAAAAGGAGCACTGCAGGGAGAGAGATAAGGGAGAAGACACAACTTAGGGGTCTAATGCCTTGAATTACAATATTATTGTTGAAATTAATGTTGAGAAAAACACTTTTTAAAATATATTTACTATAAATTTTACATATTTTAGTTGTAAAAATATTAAAATGGTAAATTTGCTTCATTTACGATAATCCAACTTTAGATTTTTTTTTGAAAATTAAAATTAATTTTTATAAAAGGTAAATGTAGTTAATAAAATATGAAAAATTAGGTAATAAATATTTAAGGGTTAAACAATAAATCACCCAATAAAATATCTTGAGATCACTTGAATAGTATTTTAATACGTAATTCATCTTCCCATTCAGTGTACATTTACATATATAAAGAGATAGTGGTGATTTGAATAATTTTTATGAAGAAAACGAAAATATTTATCAAACAAATTGGAATTTGTTTTTTGTAAAAAAAAGTGAGCCTATCCAATCATATCATCTGTTGAGGACCAGGTGATCAACTGTTGGGAAATGCTTATGCGTCTGTATTTGATTTGAATCCCCCCATCACGCGCCACTTTTAACTTCTTACGTTTATTATCTTTGCTGTTTTCCTTCAGATATGAAATACATACTATTTTCATATTTTTATCTATTAAACCCTTTAATTTTAATCATATTTAATAAATATTATTTTTAAATATTTAAATTTTATAATATAATATAAAAATATTTTTAGAGATGATATATAAATGGGGAGGAGCTATTACGTATTGTTAAGGCAACCAAGATGAGTTTCATTTATCTGCATTTGCACCTGCACCTTCTCTCTGAAAAACCTTAACAGAAGCAACAGAGGAAGGTGGAGGTGCAATGTGCAGACAAATGCCTTGTTGGTTTTCTCTCTTCTCTCTTACTTGCTACTCCCATCACTCATGTTTAATTCATAAGGTGAGATTGTATATATATCATGTATGTTCTCTTGCTTAATCTCATTTATACATACTTCAGGAGAGGATATCTACATGCATGCTTATCATATATATATTTTTTAATTAGAGCGTATTTGATAATTTTGTAATTGATATTTAAATATCATGTATGTTCTGTTCTGTTCTTGTAGTTGCTGTGTTGCTTCTACTTTTTTTCTTTGCTTCTTGTGCAAGTTGAAGACTGTCTAGATATATGCTCACTGTGTTTTTTCCTGGCAAGAGAAAGAGGCGGTGGCTCTTCTCGGAAGGCGCGAAAGGGACGCCGAAGGGTGCAACTTTACCAACTCTTTGCTGGCGACTTTGAATCTAGAACGATTTTCATTGTCTCATGCTTCTTCCCACCAGATCCAATTTTGCATGCAAGGATGCTTCTTCTTGGTGTTCTTCTCTCTTTTCTGGAGGTTCTTTGTTTTTTGTCAATTTGTATTCTATGGCTAAAGTCTTAGCTATTATTGTGGGAATATTACCTCTATTGCCGTGGGAGCCATCGTTTCCAGTGGCAGAATTTTCTAGAGATCAAGCGGTGCTTCTGTTATCTTGTAATCGGTTTGGGATCATGGGTCATGACTTGCCCGTGTCTCTAGGGTTTGGTCTTGGATGGGCTTTTATTTGTGTGGCCTTAGAGAGTTAGTGGATGTAGAACCTACCTTGGGTTAGGTCTTATTCTAGTTTTATTTGTTAAGCTTTGTAATATTTCTGTTGGTTTAATATAAAATCTCTTATCTTTGATAAAAATAAGAGTTGATAGCACAGAACAAGTCAAAAATATTTTCCAGTAGATTTACAAAATTAAAAAAATTAATTAATGAATTTTTTTAAATTATTAAAATTAAATGGTAAAATATATTTTAATATATTATTTGAATTTTTTAAATTAAATTCCCATTAACTATAACCTTGTCATTTGGGCCCTTTAAGAAATCAAATATGGTTTATGAATGAAACGACGACGCTACAATCCAAACACCTTCAACGACGTCGGTTTATCCATTTTATAAGACGCGAACTTGCACGATTTTTCTTCCTCTTCGGTCCCTGGATCAATTACCTAGGGTTTTAACACCCCCTTCCCTCAAAACCCTAATTTTCAAAAAAATGGGAGGCAAGTGTCCGAGCAGGAAAGTGAAGAAGAGAAGATACTCTCACAAGACGGCTCGACGCTCCAAATTCCTCGTCAAAGATATCCTTTCTATCATTATTTTTTAAAATTTAGTTCCTTTTTCATTTTCGTGATTAATCCAATTTTCTCTCAATTTTCTGCTTTTCTTTTTCTCGAATCTTGCCCACGGAAAAATCTTTTGCTTTTACATCTTTGTGGTTCCTTGATTGATATTTTTTCGTTTACGCGACGATGCGGTCTATGAGGAGCTGCAAAAGCCCGATGTGGAGAAGAAGGCCTTGCCCCTTGACGAGGACTTGCCTGGCATGGGCCAGTATTACTGTTTGCACTGCGAGTAAGTTGATTTGAATGATTGCTAAACTATTTACTTAAAAAATCATTAGAGAAGGATTGGTCTTATTGAGCTTTTGAATGTGTTGATGTATTTCAAGTGAAATTGAGGTTTGGAATTTGGCTTAGTCCTTTTTTTTTTTTTTGAATTGTTGATATATTGTTAATTTACTGCTTTCTTATTTTCAGTCGATACTTCGCTAATATCAGTATAAGGGATGAGCATTTCAAGACGAAACGCCACAAGAAGCGGTAAGCTGTTTGCTATTCATCTAGTTTATGTTCTTTGTTAGCTTTGTTACTGATCATCGTGGATTTCTTTTATGGTCCACCTGAGTAGAGTTGTTTTCTCATTTTCATATAATCTATGTGCTATTCATTATGCCTTAATGCGGTAGCATGGTGAAATCGGGGTTAAAAGGAACCGAGTAGCTTAATCTGTTGTATGAAGTTCTATTTTGAGCTGCAGATGCATCAGCCATCTTGGTCTGTGCAAATATTAAATTGATCTTAATTTTTAAACTAGGAATTTTAGCCAAGTTGTGCAGGTTGAATGGTAGAGCAGATTCTCTAATATTTTAATTCCTTTGGGGAAGGAGGTTCCTAGTAATCTACTATTGCTACTTTTTTATATTAGGTAACTGGGCTTCTAAAGGTGAAAATTTTGATATTTTCACAGACAAGGTTCTAGGGGAGTGGTTATTAAGGTCACAGAAATGTGCCAAGGACTAGGACTTTCTTCCGACTTCACCTATTAACTGAAAGTCTTTAATTAAATTCTAATGCTTGCTGTGTACATATGATCTGATGCTACCATTACCAAGTGCAGTATGAAGCAAATGATGGGACCTGCACCACACACGCAATTAGATGCTGAATTAGCTGCTGGGATGGGTATGCCAGATAACGGTCCTAAACTTATGTCTATGTGAGCTGCTTTTTTTTTTAAAAAAAAAAAAAGTAATATATATGCTTTGATGACAACTGATAAGAGAGTTGAGACTGGCCTTGTTGGAGGATACTCGGTGCTGTAAGAGTGGTCTTTGTAGCGGTTGATACTTGTGTGGATGCAGAAGTAATAGCAATTAATTTTCTTTTTCTTTTTGGCCTACTGTAATATGTTTTCCTTAATGTTTGGTGCATTTACTTATGCTGGTATTGGTCTTGGTTTTGTGATTTTGAATATTTACTTGTCTGCCGTGTATTGTGAATATTCCTTGAGATATACAATATGTAATCCATTGCCTAACATCGATTTTGGAATGGAATGCTCTACCACTAGACATTGTGGTACTGCATGATAATTATAAGCCAGATTTTTATGTTGCTAACCACAAAAATTATATTTTATGGCAACTAGGTTTAGCAGTTTATTAAAGCTTCAGTTTTGAACTTATGGTATCTCTTCTTAGTTCTCATCTCTCAATTCCTTCAAAGTCCCCTAATTCCCCGAGTATTATTTAATCCCTAGTTTATTGGGCTGTACTCAAGGTTGTTAAGCTGCAAAATATAATAATTTCAATACTAAAATCTAAAGAGCTGAGGGATAGCAGATGTGTGGATTGGATGTGGGGCAGGTCGGTCTTTGTGGTTATAACTGGAGCTTCCCTTTTTCCTTTTCTTCCCCCCCCCCCCCCCCCCCCCTCTCAAGTATACAAATAGCTTCTTTACGTGAAACTTAGTAAACATCAAATTAAAGTATGTTGGCAGGCCACAGGGATGGAGGATGTAGAAATTTCTCAATGCACTTAATGCATTTGCTTTTGGATCGTAACGGTTGTATAATCATAACAGTAATGCTGTTATTACCAGATCTGCAAAATTGTTGTTCAGTACACCCGTCGCATTTCCTAAGATCAAAGCTAATGTTGATGATCAGTTGTATTTATGAATGAGAGAATGTTCAAGTGTCGAGCATACCTAGGTGGCTTTAAAGCTCACATGCCTCTGCAAGATTCCATAATTGGGCCTGCAAACTAAATTGGGAAGAATTGAAAATGTACAAAATTTTATCTTTTCCGAAGAGGTAATGTTAGAGGTCACTGGGGTCTCAAGGGAAACAGTGAGTGGAATTTCCTGGAGTCGTGCCTGAGTATATACTTTTGGTTTTATCTCTATATACTTAGTTCCACCGGAGGTATGTTAGTTTAACTATCCTCAAATGCGGGGGCGGGGGGGTTGTTAAATCTTTAAGGTAATAGACCTCCAATTTTATCATTATTTTTAAGCTGCTTCTCTGCTCTGTTTCATGAGTCTAGCTTCAATTTAAGTAATTTACCATTTAGTCGAGTTTTAGTTTGACAACAGTAAAGGATAAAAAAGAAGAAACTGAAGTCGTCTGATAGTTGAAGAAACCAAAACCAACTAAAGTGACCTAAATTCAAAACTTTCACCTGTTGTATCGGCAGCAAATAATTGCAGAACCAAGAAGAAGGCCATCATATGTTTCAGGCATTTCTGTCTCTGCCATTGTTTTTCAGTATTTGCTGCTTCCCATCCAGACAAGGGCAATAGTTATAGTCAGTGTATTAACAGTGTGCTACTGCTCAATATATCACTCCAAAAGCACCTTAATAAAAAAAAAAAAAAAAGGAAAAGAAAGAAAGAAGAAGCTTTGAGCACTTGGAAACAAAACAAGGCCAAGACACAATCAAACCTCTGTCTGTGGCCACTAACATCCTTACATTTCTTTAACAAAGAGATTAGGTATGGCCCACATACTCATAGACACATAACATCCCATGAGGCCATTATCAATATTAGACACCATCATCTCTTCCCGTCATTTTGCAAGTGCTAAACAACCCATGTCCTAAACTTTTCTTTCACGCTTGTCCTTCACCACCTATTGCCTCAAAATACATAGATCTTATTGATTTCCTTTGTGTCCCTTCTCCTTCCTATTTTCCTCCTTTTTTAAAATTTAATACATAATGAAGATTTTTATACATATTTGTTTATAGTACATATCTAATTCAAATCAAAGTTTGTGGTCTGGTCTGTCTTTGAGTGTTGCCACCTTTCTTTCTCAATTATTTTCTGTCATTGAATATCTTTCTTCCCATTCCAGTCTTCCATCAAAATGGAAGAGACAAAACTGATACAAGAGGGATGCCTCTAGGAACCAACTCCCTTCTTTTGGTAAAAACAGTCGCTGTATTTCACTCGTGGAAGTATTTGTCATAATCGTTTCCTTAGAAAGATTCATAAGATTAGATAATATATGGTAAAAAAAAATTAGATGATACACAACACTATACTATACCATGGCATTAGAACTTGAAACAAAAATACTCAAAAATCACAAAGGGTATGTGGAAATATACTCCTCTTACTGCTGGTGCTTTCTGTTGATCTCATCAAGCTTCCCTCTCGCCGTTGTCTTTCGATCTAGAACTTGAACCTGAAGTCATTCCAATGACTTGGTTATGTGTGAACCTTTGCAGCTGTATCATCCGAGCGTAACACCCATCCGGATAATTTTTCAGCAGATGAGAGTGAGATCCTTGCTCTGCTACTTTTCCATCATCGATCACAGCAATGACATGTGCATTTCTTATAGTTGATAGTCTGTGTGCAACTACAATGGTGGTCTTTCCTGAACAAGCACGATCAAGAGCCTCCTGGACTGATCTCTCAGACTCAGCATCCAATGCACTTGTTGCCTCATCAAGTAGCATGAGTTCTGCCTTTCTTACTAGAGCTCGAGCTATGGCAATTCTTTGTTTTTGTCCTCCAGATAACTGGACTCCCCTCTCCCCTACAAATGTTTTATACCCATCTGGCAATCCTGATATAAATTTATGGGCATTGGCTAAAGTAGCAGCTTCAATGATTTCAGCCTCGGTTGCTGATTCGTGCCCATATGCAATGTTTTCATAAATGGTAGCAGCAAAGAGGCATGGTTCCTGAGGAACCATAGCAATGTGCTTTCTCAGGGACTTGAGGTTGTATTTTCTTATGTCCTTCCCATCAATTATAACCCTTCCAGATGACGGCTCGTAGAATCTCTGTACCAGTGCAATGACTGAGCTCTTGCCACATCCACTTGGACCTACAAGGGCTAGAGTTTTTCCAGCTCTTGCACGAAGATTCAGATCGCGGAAAATTGGGACGTCAGGGCGAGTCGGATAAGAAAAGTCTATGTGTTTTAGTTCAACTTCTCCACGAAGACGATCAGGAGCTGCAGTGGCATCTGGTTCATCAGGTTCGATTTCTGTTTTGCGGTCAAGTAGTTCAAAAACTGAGCGCATGGCTCGACCACCCTTGATAAAGTCAGGAGCTAAGGTTAATGTTTCTGCTGCTCCATTGGCAGAAACCATAAGGACCATGAAAACTCTGATTGTCTTTGAGAAATCGGAGATTCCATGCTTCACCAGCCAAGAAGCATACCAAAGACCAAGAGCGTAGGAAGCATAGAGCAAAAACTGGGCTACTCCAAATCCACTTCCAGCTATCTGCCCCTTCCAAAAGCAGCGTCGGAGAGGAATCTGAAGGTTGGTGGTGAAAAGTCCGACTATCTGTGATTCTGAATTGAAAGCAGCAACTGTCCTTACATTGGCTATGGCCTCTCCTGCTAGTTGTGTGGCTTTGGCATGTGCAGCTTCTAGATCTCCAGAGAAACCAGTCATGAACATTTTCTGTGGAAACCCAATAAAAAGTAATCAACATTATTCAACTTTGCTGACATTAGGAAAATAAAAACCATTGCTTATAATTATCATCTCCGTTCAATATTAGCAAAAACTTTTTCCCCTTAATATGCACATTATGATTATCAGTTCAACATTAGAAGTAGAGAAGTGATGAAGCTGCTGATGAACACAATAGAGAAACAAACCTGTAGGACAGTGGCCGCAACGACCAAGGGGAAGACGGCTATAAGGACAAGGGCGAGGCGCCACTGCAAAACAAACCCGGCAGTGCAAGCGACTAGCATCAGTGCTGTATTCTGTACAATCACTGAAATCCTATCTCCAATGGCTGATCGGACATTATTTGCATCGAGAGCTAATCTCGCTGCAATCCTAGCACTCTCATTTTCCTCCTGATCGAACCACGCCGTTTCATTTTTTAGCACTGCTGCCAGCATTTTCTCCCTCACTCGTTTTGTAAGATTCTCTCCTACAATGTCCCAGAAGAAATGCTGCAATGTGTTGAAAATTAGTGCAGCTGATGAAAGTCCAATTAACAAATAGCAATACTTTCCAATTTCTCTGCTCATATAAGCATGGTTTGGATTATAGTAAACACTGAGAACAGCACTGAGGACATAGGCAAAGAAGGCACTCAGTGAGCCACAAACAACGGAGCCTATAGAACCAACTAGCGCATAAACCCATTCAGGAGAGTTCATCTTCGCAAGTCGCCAGAATGAACTAGCTTGCTCTTTAAAAGGAAGCTTTTCAAGTCGGTAATTAGGGTATGCAGCATCAAGGGAGAGACTAAAATCTGAGGTAGAGAAGTCTGATAGCCTGCGCGAGTACGGTGATCGTCCATAAGATGAATTACGTGCAATAATTGGTGAGCTCACAGAGTTTCTGGCACTTGAAGGCCTGCAGAAGTAGATCCCTTTTAGCGAACAAACTAATCACATATTTTTATTGCATGATATTTTTTAACACTTAAAAAACCACTAGAACAATTGTTTTAAAGTGGAAATAGAATTAGTAAGTTAAAGAAGTTGATAGAAAAACCTTGCACTGCTCTTCCTTGCATTGTTCATAGCTGTTTCATGAGCTGCTTCCTGCATTCTGATAAGCTTGGCATAAACACCATTCTCTCCTTTGGCAATGAGCTCGTCATGTGTTCCAATTTCGGTGACACTACCCTGCTGGAGTACTGCTACAAGATCCGCCTTTCGGATAGTTGAGAGCCTGTGGGCAATTACAAGTGTTGTCCTCCCAATCATGAATCTGTCAAGAGCTTCCTGCACCAGTTTTTCCGACTCAGAGTCCAGTGCACTTGTTGCCTCATCTAAAAGCAGAATAGCAGGATTTTTCAGCATTGCTCTTGCTATAGCTATTCTCTGCTTTTGCCCTCCAGACAACTGCAGTCCTCTCTCACCTACCTGCCATTTTCAATATTATTTTCTACTCATGCTCACTGATGTTCAACATAAATTTTTTAAAAATTATTATGATATTATATAGTATTTTACTTGCTTAAGGTATAGTTTTAAAATAAGTACTAAATGAAAGTACATGATAATTTATTTATTTATTTATAATTTTGATTTTTTTAAATGTTTTTCAAACTTGTAAGACATATTAAAAAATACTTTATTTATGATTTTCTACTTTTTCAATATTTAATACCCAATATATTGAAGGTTTAAAAAAAAAAAATCTAACCAACCATGAACCCACTGGTGGTCAAGATCCATTATTTCATTTCGCTTTCTAGAGCAACCAACTCTACCCCACTTCCATCTCCCTCATCTCACATAAAGACAAGCTGCTGAACTTGCATAGGATATCACTTATTTTAGCAATTATTATGGTTGGATGTCAATGGGAGTAGTTCTTCATTTAATTCAATAATGAGAGATTTTGGATTTCAAATTCATTTCAGAGATTTTCAGCTGATTAAGTTTGGTTAAACTATAAAAAAGTACTGTGTGATCTCATAGATTTTTTATGAGTTTTGTAGTTTATTTCAAGATTTATAGTTTAATATGTGTATCTCGTAATATAAACACTAGATCTAGGTCTAGGTCTAGTAATTACAACTGTCCGCTAATAGAATGATACCACGAATCACTATTTTGACACAAAATTAAACTATATAAACTGAAATAAATAACAAACTTCCAAGTGAAAAACCCATAACAACATAAAATACTTTCTTTTTTATATTTTTCCCTAAGTTAAGCATATGATTATCACACAATTGATTCCTTAGCTCATATTTACAGACTTATAATGCCTTTAAAAACCAACACACCTGAGTGTCAAATCCTTCAGGGAGCTTGACAATAAATGAATGAGCATTGGCAACTCTGGCAGCTTCTTCAATCTCAATTTGATCTGCATCAGGTCTACCCAACAGTATATTTTCTTTAATGGAGGTGGCAAACAGGGCAGGCTCTTGGCTCACAAGCCCTATTTGTTGTCTCAGCCATCTCAGCTTTAATGTCTTTATATCATGCCCATCTACCAGAACTTGCCCTAAATGCAGAAAAAAGTATTGATTTTAATAATAAAATTTCTTCAAACATTAAATACCCACTTGGACCATGAACTCAAAGATTCAAAAATCAAAGACTACATTTACTACAGCAGAAATTACCTGAGTTGGGATCATAGAATCTCTCAATGAGGGAGACCACAGTGCTTTTACCAGATCCACTGCTGCCAACCAAAGCTATGGTCTTGCCGGCCGGAACATTCAGGGTAAAATTGTTGAGGATTCTCACTTCTGGCCTAGATGGGTAGGAGAAATCTACATTTTTGAGCTCAACGAGCCCTGTAACTGCGTCTAATTCTAACCCAGATTCACTGTTTCTATCAACAGCTGGCTTATGATCAATCATTCGAAAAATTTTCGTAGCAGCAACTTTTGCTTTAGCAAATGCACCCATGCTAGGGGCAGATTGGCCTAAAGCCCTGCCAACATTTAGCAAAAAAAAAATGAAAAACAGAGAAGATTGTATAAGGGAAATGGTGAAATTTGAGAAAGAGCAACTTACAATCCTCCAAGCATGACAGCGAACATGGTGGATATTGCGAGTCCTCCATTGGTGTAGTGATGTCTAACAAGATAACCTCCATACCAGAGAAGCAGAGCATAGCAGCAAAAAACAACAAAATAAGTTGCACCTAATCCCATTCCCTTGGCAAATCCACTCTTGTAACCGATTCTTTGAGCCACTTTCAATGCTGACGAATAGCCTTGTAATGCTCTTGACTCCCCAACAAATGCCAAAACAACCCGAATTTGAACTATCGTCTGCAATTTTGCTTCAATTTAGCTCATACCCAGATGAAATTTGTAGCATAAAAGTTACTCTAAATCATATTCTCCACAACCCAACAAAGAAAACAGACGCTATCAATTTGAAACTGGCACAGTTGCACTCATTTTCTTTACCTGTTCTACAATGTTTCCTGCTTGTGATAAAGCTTCTTGGCTTTTCCCAGATAGCTTAGCTAGTGTGTTTGTGTGGATTGCTGCAATCACAGCAATAAGAGGAACAACTGCTAGAGTGACTAGAGCTAATTGCCACACAGCAGTGAAGCCCACCACAAATCCAGACACAAAAGTTGCCATATAGTGAAGGAAATTGCCCAACTGCAAAAATTAGAAACAGAACAAAACAAGAAAGGTTACATTTTATCAACAATGACCCAAATCTGGAACAGGGGAATTTGGTTCTGTTCTGTTTTACCTTCTCACTAATGGCATCTTGCACCATCACTGCATCAGTGTTAATGGCGAAAACCACGTCGGAGGTGCGAACTTCTGTGTCAAAATATTGAATGTCCTGGTTCAGAGCTGCTTCTAAGTACTTGATCCTCATCCTGGTTGATTGCCTCTCTCCAGTCCACATCCAACATGATATCTCTGTATTCAATCCAATTCAAAATCTCTGTTTCAAATTCACATTAACATATATGCAAATAAAGAAAAACCAGAAACAGAACACAAGAAATTAAAAAAGAGTGAAGCAACAACCTGCCCAGGAAGACGCCCAGATTGCAGCACCAACAATGAGAAAATAAAATGCATACTGAAAATCTCAAACAAATCCAAAACTAGTTAATTATACTTAAATATAATGCGAACTCAGAATTGGATTCTTGTGAATTTGTTAATGTTTTTCTTTTTTTCTTTACCTTGAGAACTTCTTGCATCATCTTATCCATGTCATTGGCATTAGACCCAAAAGAGTTAACAAGATCAGCGAAGAAGCGAAGAAAGAGAGGCAATGAAGAGCCATGAACTAATGCACCAACAGACCCAATAGCCATCAACACATAATCCAACCCATCAGCGAATCTGAACAGCTCCACGAACCCAACAGTAGCAACGTCCCCTGGCTTCTCTCCACCACCACCGCCACCACTATTACTAACACTACCACCACCATCTTTCTTTGGAGTAGTGTTAATGTTATCCATTTGTAATTGTTGTGAGTCAATTGTTAGAGTTGAAGTTGAAGGAGGGGAGGAAGAAGAGTTGGTTTTAAAGGGGTCAGAACAAGGAGGAGGAGCAGGAGACACGAGTTCAAGGCCTTGCATTTCGGACCATTTCCACTGCTCAATCGTCTTTATCTCTTCAGACTCTTGTGACATTTGCAAAATTCTCTAACTTTAGCTTAAGCTTAATTTTTTATCTTTTTATCGAAACAACAAATCCACCACCACCACCCTTCTTCTCTCTTCTTTATTATCTCACTTCTCCCTGTCTATCTGGCTTTTGAGCTCATTTTCTTTGCTTTTCCTCCGATTTTCTCTCTTTTTAACCCCTTCTTTTGTTTTTCTTTTCCTTTTTCACCTTTTTCTTCCCAAGTTTTTACTCTATAAACAAGCAGAATCTAGTCAAAATAATTACTTTTCCTTGTTCTACTGTTAATTGACTACAAAACACCGACTGGGTTTTTGCTTATATGGTAAAAAACATAGACAACGACAGGAGCATGTTAAGAGAGAGAGAGAGTTTCCCCCCGACAAAAACACTGTGTGAAACTGGAAGATGGGTTTTTGACTGGAACAGCTTCAAAGTCGAAGGGAAAAAATATTGGAAAAAATAAAGAAAGAAAGAAAGAAAGAAATCCCAATAGGAGTCTACTGTTATTCATTGAATGTCGAGAACCGTCGGGTTGATTTTCAATTTAGCAAGTTAAGAGGGAAAAAAAAAACTACTGGGAAGTTAAAAACTAGAAAGAAAGCTTAGGGAAAAAAAATCTCCATGTTCATACTTAACCTTACCGCCCTCGCTTCACTATCTTGTGTGAAGTGTCAATACAAAGACTAAAAAGTGTCTATATAAACTCTTAGCTATATTTGTCAAAAAGGCAGCTGCAGCTGGACATGGATGCTCTTGCTAACTTCTTTTGTCCTTGAGCAGTTTAGGCCAGTGCCATAAATATCTCCTGTAAAATAAAATCTAAACAGCTATCATCCTTACAATATTAAACTATTAATACATAATGTGAATTCTTAAAACTTGAGGCAGTGGGATTCCAAGAATTTGTCAGCAAATCCTGTGCAAATCTTGGGATTCCTCTACAAATTTTCTTCTTTATTTTAAAATATGACAGCAAATTACCACATTTCGTTAAAGCTTTCGTTTGGAATAATGCAAAGAAATTATTAAAATATGATTTCCTTTTTTTTTTTTTCTCTTTTTCATTACTGCTCTGCACACTGCCAAAGTTGAACTAAATAAACTTGTTTTTCAGAGATCAAAGGGTAAGGTGTTTTGCTTTAATCATATGGATTTGGAGATTTAATTTTTGGATTAATTATAAATTATAAAGACTAAATTGTTTGTCATATTTTCTATAAAAAGTAAATAATAGAAGCAAGAATGAAAAATGAATGATGTACAGTAATAAGCCTCATGTGTGGATGGATATATATAGGGGCGGAGGGATATGTAGGGGCGGAGGGAGGGTACGGTAAGGAGGCATGTGCTGTACCGGCGATCGGAAAATGCTTTTAAGGGGATGAAGGTGTCGCAGCGGCGCAGCCGGTGGTGGCGCAGCAGTGCGCAGTGCAGCTCCTCTCCCTCCGCCCCTGAATATATGACAATTAATTAAGTGTCCATATGTAGAACAAAGAAGAGGTTGGAGAAGTCATGGTCCTAAAGAAAGAGCAGTCACTATTGCTAATGATGGGACCTAACTTATGGGTTATGCTCCTTTTGACCACCCATTAGATTTTCTTTTTTTTTTTTTTAAGAAAAGATTCCTTAGAAGTAGGATTAATTAGAGTAGAAGAGAAGTGACAAAGATATGAGGTCACTCTTTTGGTCATATGGTTCAGTCCCTTTTGCCAACAAACAAGATTTAGCTAACACAACAAATGGAAACTATCATCATCAACAAAATTAACAAAACTCTTGGATCTCTAGTAAAGGTTGTTGGACATTAGGTGCAAATTAGCTGCATTAGTTGAATTAAATTGCAAATTTTTCTTTTGTTTTTTTGGAGGATAGTGAGTGACTTTGAAGAAGTCAAAAAGGAAAATCACTCATTTGCTTACTTTCTCTCACTAATTGAGAGGCTGTAATTATAAAAGGGATGGGTCCATGTTTAACCTCTCCATCCTTAGTCCAATGTGAGAGGAGCATGTGGCACTCATTATGCCATTCCATTGTCTTTCTTGTGGTTAAGCTTGTGATGCAACTGCACCCACATGATGCTTATCTCTTTGTAACACCTCTAATTGCTTCCCCCTAGTTTGATTGTTTTATGGGTTTTTATTAAAAAAAGTTTGAGATTAAAATGAAAAAAAAATTAGGGTTTTGGGGTTAAATTAAATTGAAAATGCAATATATAAATTAATGGCCTTCATGGTCATCTCATCCCTTAATTTCAGCTTCTGGACCATACCTATCTGTCTCAATAGTTTATCTTTCACAACCCTTTTGCTGCAGAATGAAGAGCCACTCCATTGGGAGTCCTTCACTGCTGAAAATCAACTAATTCAATAGTCTTCAAAATAGTCAGTCACTCAATCAATCATCAATCATTATTTACTATTAAAAAATTTTACTATTTAATTGATCACTCTAATTATAAAAATAAATATAAAATTTTTTTATAATTTTAAAAAGGGAAAATTACTTCTTAGTCCCTGAGATTTAACGTAATTAACACTTCTGTCCTTCTATTTTGGCGATCCAACACTTAAATCCCTCACTTTCTCTTCCGTCCAAATTCGTAGTCCTTCCGTCCATTTAAACCGTTTGGTCAAAGAGTCAAAAGTGATAATTTTTTCCAAAAATACCCTTCTCTCAATGTGAAATTTTTATTTTTTTTCTCTTTCATGTTTTTTCCAGTTGAAATTGCAGAAAGGGTAGGAAGAAGAAGAAGAAGAAAAAGTTGTAGAAAGGATAGGAAGAAGAAGAAGAAAGAAGAAGAAAAAGAAGAAGTTGCAGAAAGGGTAGGAAGAAGATGAAGATGATGAAGAAGAAGAAAGAAGAAGAAGAAGAAGAAGTTGCAGAAAGGATAGAAAAAAGAAGAAGAAGAAGAAAAAGAAGAAGAAAAGACATTTGAATTTGGGTTTTGTGATTTTGAAATAGCGAGATTTTTAGTGAGGGTTAATTTTATCAATTCACATGTTCCAAACGGCTATTTTGGACGGAAGGACTACGAATTTGAACAGAAAAGAAAGTGAGGGACTTAAGTGTTGGGTCGCCAAAATAGATGAATAAAAATGTTAATTATATTAAAACCTCAGAGACTAAAAAGTAATTTTTCTAATTTAAAAAATCTATTAATTTTTTTAATTTTATCCGTAAATATTTTATCATAGTATATATAATATAAAATTTTTTATTAATTAAAAATATTTTTAATTTTTATACTATATTTAATAATTAAAATTAATAAATAAACAATAATTTTTTACCATATTCACTTTCCTTTAGTTACAATTTTGTGAAAAATATTTTTTAAGAATAATTACAAAAAATTATACGTAATTTGATGGATATTTTAAATAAAATTTTATAATTTATTTTATGACAAAAAAAATTATATAATTTCACTTTATTAATAAAATGATATTTTTTCTGCTGATGTATCATTTAACAGTTAATTAAAAATAATTTTTAATTAAGTTAAATTATAATTTAAGTTTTAAAATTTTATGAATATATAATTTAAATCATATATTTATTAAATTTAATTATAAAATTTTACTTTATAATAAAATAATTTCTTTAGTTATAATTCATTTTTATATTCTTACTAATTAGTTTTTAAATATTACAATTATTTATAAATATATATTTTATTTTTTTAAAATTAATTCATATTTATTAAATTTAATATTTTATAATTAAAAATAAATTAATAAAATAAAAATTAAATTAAGAATTATGACACAATATGCATGTAAATTCAAGTTTAAAAGTTCTTTCTCATTTAATTTTTTTTCTTTTTCAATAATTTTTTTATTTAATTAGGATAAAAAGAATATATTAAATTTTTTATTTTATTATTTTTTATATATAAAATATTAATAAATAGAGAAATTAATTTGTAAATATAAAGATTTATTAGTAATTATAATATTTAGAGACTAATTCATAAAAATATAAAAATTAATTTTAATTAAAAATATAAAATTTAAATTAAAAATTATTTTATTTGTATAATTTTTATTACAAATTAATAGTGATATCTAACGGTTACATTACTTTTTTATTACAAATTAAAATATATAAAATTTTATTTAAAAATGTATTAAATCACAGAATAATTTTTTTATAATTATACATATTTTTTAACACCGACTAATTTAAATTGATGCTATATTATTTTGATTAATTAAATATATAATAAATAGATGAGTGTGTTTTTTCATAAAAAAATTGCATCAATTTGTAATTTATCCATACTATTTTAATTATCCAAAGCATTTATTTTTTAAGAAATTTTAGCCAAATTAAAATTAAATTTGAGGATAAATTAATTTGTATATGGGAATTTTGTCATACAAAATCTAATATCATTTTATTAAACGTTACAATGTGTTGTTGTAAATTGATACATTGATTTTCAAGTTTTTGGCAAACGATTTTTCAAAAATTTCCTTTTTCTTAATGGTAACAAACCAATAGAAATGAAAAATATTGTTTTCGTGAATGAAGATTTTAAATTTGTTTATTAATTAAAATATTAAATATTTTATATTTAAATTATAAAAGTGCTTCTTATTTCAAAATGAAAAAAAAAAAAATAAAGATGGAAAGTAATTTAAAATTTTTTCCTTGCACCCAAAAGAATCTAATATCTCAAAATTGGAGAGAAAGCATAAGAAAATGTTATAAAATTTAATAATATTAATTATATCTCCCTCTCATATTCTTAAAATAATTACATTTTATAAAATTTAAGGTTTAAAATTAATAATAAATGATTACATGTGATCCACGGTGGAAATTGGTTCCCATGTGTGCATGTTTAGTTATGATATGAAATTGGTGTGACCACTTTGCTTCTTCCATGCTCTTTTTGTCCTCGTCAGCACTGTTTTTCTTGTTCCTTTTTTTTTTTTTTAACTTTAATTTTAAAATTATTACCACTTTTTCTTTTTCTGAAAGGATCACAACACAAACCGATTTTGATTGTACAGTCATGAGATAGGCCATCTCTATTATATTAAATAATTTGAATATTACACTTATCAAAATATTATTATATTTTTTTATATGTGTTTAAGTAAGTTGTTGATAAATTTGATTTTCCTCATGTATGATTATATTTTACATTTTTATAATAATAGTGAACAAGACAGTCCTTCTCATATAATAGAGATGGGCAAGCATGAATTTATAATTTGGTGAGATCCAAAGTTGATATATATATTTCATGTTGAGCCACTGGAAATGGTTGGAAAGATAAGGACCTCACCTAGTTTATAAGATTCTTTGTTTTCTAAAGTCACTTAAAGCTTTACTATTTCATATGTACATGCTCTTTCCACAACTCATGATTTCTGTTGCATCAAAGAAAAAAAAAGAAAAAGAAAATGGGTATTAAGAGAGAGTGGATGAAAGAAAAGGATGTTTGATGTGATAAAATGAAGGCTAAATGCATCAATGGAATCTTTTTTTTTTTTTTAATTATGAAGAATGTACATTGAAGAAGTAGTGATTTGAAAATTTAGATGAGCCATTTACTTTTGAAAGGGGACCACAGTTTCTGTAGAAATGATATAAGGAGGCAGGCAAGTCAATCAAAATGTTTACCATTGAATTTTTGTTCTTCACCAAACGTGATATATGGATCCAGCAACAGGATTCTTTTAGGAACGTGTGAGTGCTACAATTTCAAACATCTAATAACATAATATTTACCAGTAAAGAGTTGGTTGACAATTAATATCCTCAAAACTAGATTTCAGAGTGATTAAGACATAAAATCTCATCCTTATTTAGACTAATGAACCTGCAAATAAGTTGAAGAAAAGTTTTAAGTAACAAGACTGTATGTCAGTTAGTTAAAAGGGATCCAATATTCAAAAGTTGAAAAAGATTGACAACTATTTTCAAATGTTCAATAAATTAAAAAACAAATGGGTAGTGCATGTTCTATTTAATTATTGAAGATATATATTTAAGTTTAAATTCAAGATATTACTTAACGGAGTATCTAACTTTTCCACTGGACCCAATTTACGTGGAGAATAGATCAAGATATATAGTATAGCATCTGATCTTATGTCAAAATCTCTGTTGCAAAGGAAAACGGAAAATCTTCAGCCTCTTGGACCCATTATTTCTTCCCTACCTATCTTAGGAATCAACTTGCTCTAATTAATTTTTGTTGTTATAGTTAATTGTATTGCAAATAATAACTTATTTCCGTTCTTTAATTGTAATTTAAGAAATAAAAAATTATTAATATATTTATATATAATAATATTAGTAATAATCTTAGATCTAGAAAATGCTTCTTTTTTTTTCTTTCAATAAGAAAACCATTTTTTATTAATTAATTTTTTTAATTGTGCTAAATATAATAAATAGAGGCTAAATAATAAAGTTAGTTTGATATTATCTTTTTAAATATAGTTATAATAATAAAAGTTCTTAATAAATTTCATATTACTCTATTATTCAATTATTTTTGAAATCAATATAAAGTGTGTTTTTTCTGTATATAATAAATAGAGATATATTAAGAAATAAGGCACGTTATTTAAAGACTATTTTCACAGGACAAAGTGAGCAGAAAGGAATGAAAGTATCAAAGTTCAATTGGGGGTGAAATTTGGACAGTAAACCTAAATATTGTTTGTTTCTAGTTTCACATGTCCTATATAATTAGACAACCCTAAGTTTTCTTTTACACCCACAAGTCTAAAAATTGCAGTTGAAGTGTTGGAGGATGGTACAACTAGGAAAGAAATCCAGGGCTGTCAATGTCAAGTTAGGTTCTGGTTGGTTGCATTAATTATGCTCCCAATCAGTTAATGAATTCATGTCAATTTGCTCAAACCTTAAAAAACTTGCACGTTCCTGTAACTAAGGGGAGATATTCGGTAGATGTTTTATTTTCTTACGTTTTCCCCTTTAAAGATAATTTGGCTTCAAATAGGTCTCTTTTCCTCCTTTATAAATAATAGTGAAAGTTGGGTGTTTTTTGGATAAAGCATCAAAGGATTGTTTTGTTGGCAATTGTCGTGTCAAAAAGAGTGCGCATGCGTGCTTTTCTCTCTATGAAATTTCCTTCATTCCTTATCCTTTGAACAATTAAATAAATTTTCCAATAAATTTTTTCTAACAAAATTCTGTTTTTTGAAGCTATATTTTTTGATATTTTTGGTCAAAATAAAATTTTTTTTCTCTATAAATACCTCATAAATAATCTTGAAAAATCTAAATATTTAATTCTCTCAAGTTTCAAATTCTTACAATTCTGCTAAATCCTCTCAATTTCCAAATTATTCTAATTCTAATCAATATCCTCAATTCTCTATTACTCTATTCTGTAATATCATTTGCTAATTTCCAAAATATTTCCCTAATTTCTTTTCAATTACACAAAACTTACTTTTACAATTTCCACTTTTAACAAACGTTGCAAAAGAAGTGAATTATGGTGGTTCTATATTGAATCGAGTTTTATTTTTACTTTTTGGTGTATCAAAATTTATACAGCAATAAAAGTACAAAGTTGTTTTTAAAGAAAAAAAAAAATCTTTAGTTCTAAGTCAGTATTTAAATTATATTTTTCAATAATGTATGTTAAAGTTTCATTCTTTAGAATCTAGAATTGTACCAAACCAAACCGACCTAGGGTTCAACCAGAACTATAATCGTTTTAAGTCCGACTCAGAACTGTCTTTGAATCAGACAGGAAATCTCGAAACTAGAACCAGAATTCGATTGAAAGCTGGTATGAACCAGCTGCACTCAAGCTGGTTCCTGTCATTCCAAAGGCAAGGAACCACCTGTTTTGATCCAAAATTGGCCATGCATTATCAAAGTCATCAGAGAAGAAATTTGAAAATAAAGATCTACAGAAATGTGGAAAATGAAGCGAGCATAGAATCCCTTCTAGTTGTTAGGATAAATAGGAATTGGATGAGAATTATTCCTCAAGAATTGTGGAACATTTTGCACTCTAATGCTCACTGGGCTTCAAAATGCATTTCTTTTGCAGTTCCAACAAAAAAGAAAGAAAGGAAGGAAGGAAGAAAGAAAGCCAGCAGGAAAAAGTAAAACAAGAAGAAAAGCGGCAAGCAGCATTTCAAGAAGATAACCCAAACTGTAAAGCGTTAAAAAAAGACATCAAAGGAACAAAGTCTGAAAGAAGTAGCACTAGGGGTTAGATTCTGATGGGACCTTAGGAATGTCAAAAAAGTATATTTCTGCTTCTTCACCTTCTGATACTAATGCTACTGCTAGAATGTTGATAGGTGAGAGAACAGCAAAGGTTTTATGCAAAATGTCAGAGCATAATGTGCGTGCTGGCAAAAGCAGAGGCATTCACAATCATAAACCCATGCTCAGAAGACACTTAAGACATCAGTGCTGGTGCCCTGTTTGGTCCTCCCACATTCAATTGCTCTATCTTTCCGGAGATTATATTCCTTATTATATGCTCACTTTCATTCTTTGTGAAGATTTATAGCTTTAGTGAACAGCCCTACGACTATTAACCTGAGGATTAATTAAAACAAATTTCCATATTAACTTTGAGTTATTTGTTCAAGTGAAGATTGTGTGCATAAAATAGTTGACCAGCGTAAAGAAGGGCCAAGTTATTTGGGCCAATTATAACAACAAGAGGTATAGAAAGGGTAGGAGATATATACCCTTCTTAATTTTTTGTTTCCAAAGATACCCTTCTTGTTTTATGTTATAACAATATAACTTTGGTATTTTTAGATCTTGGATCGGACTTTGTCAATCATTTCTCTTCTCAATATTTTTCCTGAAGCTGACTTGGGGACACTGTTTATAAATGTCACTCTGCGTAATCGTTTGAATGGTGCAACCTGCAGCAGGTAGACTCTAATCAAATTGCGAAAAAATAGAGGGCTCAGCCTATTCATCAATCATGTAGACTGTACAAGGACATCATTCAGGGTAATCTTTCAGCAAGCATGATATTTACAACTATGCAAGAGCTCTCATTTATTGGAGAAGGAAACTGTCTTTTAGCTTAAAAAACAACAATTTATCAAATTTCTTTTTGACAAAGAAAAACAAACAAAAAAAAACCTTTTATCCCAAGAAGAAAAGGAAGAAATTCACGATTTAGCCACCAAATTTTCAGTTGCATAATAGTTCGACGTAGATTTATCTCTTGCATTCTCAAAGCTAGGCCTAATCAAATTTGACTGGTCCAAATAAAGGTCAAACTTAGATACACGCAGCTTTAGCTTATTCTCACTTGATTTCAGTCGCAACGCAATAGAGAGCTAACCGACTCTTGGGCTTGGCTTGAGATGAATTAGTCTTATTATATTTATTTGGGCCTATAGTCAACCCATCTTGCTTTTACCTTGACATTAGGTTGAGCCTGGACCAGTAAACAATGATTGGTCTACGTCCATCTCTCTCTTTTTCCATTTTTTTTAACTGGGTCAAATACTATTTTTCTTTTTATTTTAAATAGCAGATAAGAATGAGGTACACTGAAGTGAAATTTTTGCCTGCACTAAGATCATTATATTAAACCAATAGGAAAGCGCCAAGTTTGAATGAGCGTATATCACTACATTCGAAGGACTTGACAACCCACCGGTTGGTTTGACTTTACCAACATATATCCAACTCTGTGTTTGTGATCCATTAATGAGATAATCTATGTCGTGGTGCATTATAAAAATTTCCATATTAGCTATAAGAAGCATTATTGCCTAGCACAATATTGAAATGAGATCTAGAGTTCGAATGAGCTAATTGTATAAATAAATAAATATAACAATTAATAGAATCGTTACTTCATGGAGTTCTATTGGATCAATGAAAATCAAGTTAAAAGTCAAATTATTGTAATTTAGTTTTACTTGGAGCATTAATGTAGGTAAGTCTATTACCTGATCTGCTATAAACTTCTGAATATCTTCTTCAGTAAGGGAGCTGTTAGGGGCGCGAACAACATATGCAATCGGGACCTCCCCAGCTTTAGAATCAGGGAACCTAAAAAGGGACACCCATTCTCAGTTATCATGCAGTATGTCAAAAAATGTAACAGACATCTAATCCTAGATATGAGAAAGAAGTTATATCGTTTCCAGCTTACGGGATGACAACAGCATCTAATATTTCAGGATGAGAAAGCAGTAAACCCTCGAGTTCTGCTGGTGCAACCTATCAATAACAACTCAGAGGCATAAAAAACTTGATTCATTGACCAATTAATTAAATAGATTATCAAAGAGTGCACTTAGAATTGTGTAAATTTGAAAGTGAGTTTGAATGTCCAAAAATTTGCTGTAATGCTAGTGAGTACTCCAACCTCTGAGCACCCCCCCCCCCCCCCCCCTTGCATCACAGGGCTTTTGACAGCTGGGCATATGTAGTCTTCTAAAAAAAACTGTTACTCACATAAATTCTGAAGGTTAAATTTATTGAGCACTTTAATGTAGATAAGGGTGACAACTAAAAGAATGGGAAACGTTCATTAACTTAAACTGAAATTTTTAGTATTTTACACGGCAAGTAGGACCAAAGTTATGTTTCAATTAGAAATCTAAACCATTAGCTAGAAAATTAAACCAGACCATTGAGAAGGTGATAAAAGTGCATAGAGAAGTATTTTCATGTTTAAAACTGAGCATCACAGCACCATTATTAAATAAAGCAGAGGAAAGCTGGAATTTATTTCCATGAAAGAGGAGAAGTTCAGATTAACCCTCTAATGCATCCATAAAAAAATAGGCAATGCTGAACAAATTGAAAGGTGTTAGTGATCTGTGACATTAAGATATCAATTTCAGATCCCCAACCCAGGAAAAAGTCTAGCTTCAGAAGCAGTACGCTTTGACCATCACACAAAATTAAGTTTACCTGAAAGCCATTACACTTAATGAGCTCTTTAATTCGGTCCACAACAAATAATTCTCCTCCTTCATTAAAATATCCAAGATCTCCAGTGTGTAACCAACCTTGCCCATCTATTGTCAGCTTTGTAGCTTGTGGATTGTTAAAATAACCTGTTAAGTATATCCCCAAGAAACAAAACAAATTCAATGATTTATTAATACAATCAATCTGAAAGAAATATCTGCCTTTTCTTTTGATCTTTTCTGCCTCTTATTTTGGCTAGGCCGGGTGCTTGCAAAGCAGTTTAGCAGTTGAACATAACGCTGAGGTGTAGTAGAATAGGCTTGAACCTAAGTCTGTTGTACAGCTTCCATTTGATCATGGCACTAGAACCAATATAATTTTCGCTGAAAATTGAGTATCAAATGTAGAACTTTGTTATGGTACCTCATAAAGTGATATAAAATTGTCTCCCAGGCAATCATGAATTGTATCGCAATTACATTCAACATAATTCTCCAAGATATTAGATGAGAATTAAGTTTCAACTATGAATGGTTAAACTGGTTGGCCAGATTTCTAAGGTCTAAAAATCAATTAAAAAGTTCCAAAGAACAATATTGATGCAGGTGAACTTTAGACAAAGTGTTTCATCAGTTGTATAAAACCCAAAATAAAACTACATCAATGCTGATATCTTCAACAGAAATCTCATTCCTGAATGTACTCCATTTCCCAAAACAGAAATATTTATTTCCTAAATCAATGTAAAGAACACCATGACTACTAGAATTTTCTACATGAATGGGGAGGCATGGAAATGGTGTCAACATTTACATGATGCGTAAACAGTATGCAAAATAATAATTAAATAATGTTATAAGTAATAGAAAATGAACATGGAATATCCAAACAAAGTTCTACCTTGCATCATATTTGCTCCGCGAAGACATATTTCTCCTATCTCATAAGGTGGAAGAGGCTTTGATGTGTCTACACTAACTATTTGGGATTCAACACCAGGAACAAGTACCCCAGTTGAACCAGAGAGTCGAGTTCCTTCCTTTGGATTCTCTACTGAAATAATTCCACAAGTTTCTGTCATGCCATATCCCTGCCATGTTAATTGTATATACAAATCATGATCGCAGTTCCTCATAGCAACTACATTTGTTAAGGAAAATATTGCTTGTAAAGCCTTCTTTCAATGCCTTAATTAAACATAAGACATACTCCTATTTGTTCATAATCCACGTCCACCATAAACTTTCAATGCAGAGGTGCATTAATACTAATCGTTGCACCAATGAAACCATAAATTTGATACAGATGAATAATGAATATGATAAATCTTTTTTTTAGATAATGAAGGGGATTCCTTCATTCTATTCATATGTAATGACCACAAATAGTGAAAAAAAAATTTCCAATCAATTGTCTCAACAAAACAATTAGATTAGAATGAAGAATCAAAATAGATTCTCGGGTCATGTGCCATCAATATTTATCCACACCATGCAGATGGCAAAGAACAATTTCCGTTACAAATGCATTCGCCTAATAAAAATAGAACTCAACACAAACGTCAAATGAAATCCTTATAATCACGTACAGTACGAGAATAATAAGCCGAATTCGATTATGTGACACTTCCATTCCGTTTCCTTACCCTTTCTTATTGACCAAATAAAGCAAAATGAAAACAAAAAGTAACAGAATTGAAAACTTATATAACTCAAGAACCTGGATAAAGTCGACGCGAGGCAGATTCTTTGCACACTCCTCCATCACATCTTTTCCCAACGGGGCTGCCCCTGATCCAATCACCTTCAATGACGATAAATCAAATTGCTTCACAGCGTTCTGCTTCGCAAGGGCAATCATTACCGGCGGCACAACAAACATATGCGTAACTCTATACTTCTCGATACTCCTCAACATCTTCTCCAGCTCGAACTTCTCCATCGAAACTACAGTATTCCCTCTCCTAAGCTGCGAGTAAGTAACTACTGAAAATCCAAATATGTGAAACATAGGTAGGAAACACAAGAAAACGTTTTGCGGTTCCTTGTATCTATCTTGATCAGCCGTCACCATAAGCGATGTGGCAATAAAGTTCCTATGAGTCAATATCACACCCTTGCTTGTACCTGTGGTGCCGGACGAGTAGAAGAGAGCAGCGACGTTGTTTTGTTTGACATCGTTTACCGGTAAATCGGAAACTTCTCCGGATAATTGAACCAAGTCTGAATAATTCCAAACCTTAGAGTTTGAAGCTAAATCATCGGAATTTGTAGAATTCAAAAGAATTAACGGCAAATTGAACTGTTTTACTTTGTGGAGAAGCTGAGGTACGGTAATTATGAGTTTAGGATTACAGTCCTTAACTTGCTTAGAGATTTCAGCAGCAGTATACGCCGGATTACAAGTGGAAGCGATAGCGCCGGTGGAGACTATTGCGAGGAAGCAAATGGGGATATGGATCGAATTCGGGGCCAAAATGAGAACAACATCGCTTTTAACAATGTTAAGCTTGAGCAAGGCGTGAGCTAGCTTGGACACCCGGATCCTGAGCTGCCGGAAGGTTAGAGTTTCGCCGGAGTCAGCGTCGATAAGAGCGGCGGAGCTAGAGGAAGAAAGAGTGGAGTGGAAGAGGAACGAGGTGAGGGAAAGATCGGGGTTTGTAGGGAGATGAACCGGCGGTCTTGGAGATGAGTAGGTTTGGGTCTGGGGATTGTAAGATTTTGCCATGATGAGAAAAATGAAAAACTCGTTTATTTTTTTCTGTTTATTTTTTCAGGGTTCAATTTGGCGATAAATACTGAGGCAGATAAGGGCGAGGAAGTAGGAAAGGAAATTCGTCGACTTTCCCGCCGAGAACTACAAGTAGTTGGTTTACAGGTGACACCAGTAATCGCCCATTCGCCGTCTCTTCCAACTGTCGGGTTCGTGAATGAACATTATTGGGGTGAATTAACTACGCAACAAGTTGGACAAAAGAAAAAAACTAGGCAACAAAGAGTTGGTCCCTATTCATTTGTCCACGTATTTGATAATTATATTTAAAATCTTATTAAATATTGAGTTTTTTATTTTCACACATTTGAAACGTTGAGAAATAGTTTACGGAAATATTTTTTATAAAAAAAAATCATTTTTTAAATTTTAAAAATCTCATTAAATATTTATGTATAAATTATTAATATAGTTTATTTTTTAATTAAAATTAAATAAATTATTTTGTTAAAAAATATTTTTTTATAAAAAATATTAAGTTATTTTCAACAAACTGAGTTTTTATTCTAACTCTATTGAAGCAGGAAATCAAAGGAGTTGAAGTATATCTCTGAATTTACCTTTAATGTAGTTACCATGGTTCTAAACATATAAGTATTGTTTATTTATTGAGAAATATTTTATTTTATTTTTATATTATCTTTTTTCTTTCCTTCTTAATCTTTTAGTTTCCTATATCATAATACATTATTTTTATTTTAATCTCAAACTCTCCGGTAAAATAAAACAAACTCCCAGTCTTATTTTGAAAATCAACCGAAATGTTTGAATTATTGAAATTTCTTTAATGGTGAATGTGTGGGATTTAAAATAGGAAATAAATATAAGATTGTCAAATTTTATAAAAGTCCAATTAAAAATTATTTAAATAATTTATAAATTTATTTTTTATCAAATAAAAAATGATTAATCTAAATTTTTTAATAAACCTTTTATAATTTTATATACTAAAGATGTAGGACGCAAAATATATATATATGATATTAGGGTGCAATCCTCAATTTAAGTTTGTCATATAAGGAGAACATTGTTCAACGAGAAGTTACTTCTCTCCTTGGACCAAAATATTTTCGACCAACTTCAACTATTATACGTAGAATATACACTTTAATTGTTGATTATGATAAATTTATTATAATAAATTATTATAGTATTGCATTCTAAATTTTTAATTCTTTCTCAACTCTATATTCAAAAAACACGGCAGTCAATTTTGTTGATTATGATCAAATTTATTTTTTTGTGTAAATCAAATAAGATTTTATTTAATTTTTTAATAATAATTTAAAGATAAATTTAAATTAAAATACAAAATTTAATTTTTTAATTTATATTATATAATTTTAAAAAAAATTAACACGTTAGTTATTTTTTTGTATTCTTCCACTTCCAAATTCAATCTATATCTTGTTGTCTTTTTCTCACAAGAGTTCTGCCGAGTTATCTCTACCCTTTTAATTATTGTCAAGACAAGAAAAAAGAAGTTTAATAAGTGGCGGCTCTTTAATGCAACCTTTACTGGAAAAATATTGGTTTTTAATGAGGACAGTGGCCTAACAATAATTAATTTCATGAGAGGTATTTTTTATTTAAATAAAAAATTAATATTTATAGTTGAAATATTAAAAATTAACTGTTAAAATTTTTTCACTTTTAACTATCTAATTATAATTTTAAGTAATAAATTATTCACTTTTTTTAACAATTTTATTATTTAATATGAAAAATTTATTTTTTTTAAATTAAAAATTTTCATTTTAAAAAAATTAAAATTATTATGTGATTTTAAAATAATTTATTTAAATTTTTTTCTTAGGATAAAAGGAAAAATTACATAAACAATGACATTAGCATGGAATTGTGAAATCAAGATGGACAGTAAAGTTTGCTTGACTTATTTAATTATATTTGAAAAGTTTAAAAATAAAAGAAATTTCATTTCAAATGATGAATTTTATTTGATAAATTTTTATAGATAATTAAAAACCAATTTTTAAAATTTAATCACTTTAGTTACAGAAATCATTTTAAAAATGATTTTATATTGAAGTTACATAATTTTGTTACATTTAATGATAAATCTTTTTCTCCTCCTACTCTATGAACATGCTTCATGAAAAATCTGGCTTTCTTCTTGGTCTATCATATGGGTCCATTACATGGGTCTCTCAATGTTCTATTTGATGAAAAGACCTGCAAAATAAGGAAAAACGGTCAGGAGTCTACCGAGGATGCCCCGGTGGAGACCCTCCGATGTTCAAGTTAAATTTTATGAATTGAAATAATATATTTAGACAAGAGTTACAGAGAGAAAATAAAAATAGAATTCAGGAAGGAGAATGAAGAAGAAGTCCCCTTTTGCCTTCAGAAGAGAGATTTAAGAAGAGAGAAACCCCCCAGTCTATAGTGCTATCTGTCCATGTCACTCAGACCCGTACGTACGAACGAATCAGATTCCTTCTCCACGCCAGGCGGCCATTTAATTCTCTCTGTCATGCGTACGAATATGATTGGTGAGTGATTGGGCATGCTTCCCTATTGGGCTTGTGCTCGTGTCTGATCCGAATAGCCCTGAGTTGCTGGTTCCGGACTTGTGAAATCGGGCCGTCTTTCGAGCGTATGGTCTGACGGACTTTAGACTTGTGAGCTTCTTTTGGATCCGTTCTTATTCCGGGACTAGGAAAATCAGGCGGTTATCATATAATAAAGTCTTTTAATTGAAAAATCAAAATAAACTGTCTAAATTTCATATTTGTTTCCATATGGTAAAATAAGAATACAAATATATTCAAATAGCTAAATCAATGTATTTAGTAAACTTTTTTAAACTTATTTAATAGCTGATATGAAGCTTTTTTTTTTTAAAGCTTATCGGCTACATTTCGAATCAACTCTATAATTTGTTTGACTTTTAAATTTATTTTGACTATATTACCCTTCAAAAATTTATTAATTATAATTTTATAAATTAAAATTTTTATCAATAAATTCTTTAAAAATTACAAGATAAAATAAATAAATTAAATTTATTATAAATAATAATTAAAATAGTTGTAGTATTTTTTAAATTTATAATATTTATTATGATATTATAAAAATTATGTATGAGTATGAAAAGAATTTATATTTAAAATTTTAATTGTTATATATATTATATAATAAAATAATATATTGATATATTTTCTTATTAGCCATTTTACATTCTAATATTAAATAAATAGGTATAATTTATCAAATATTTAAAATATATTAGTTAGAATAACTATAGGTTACGACTATTAATTATATCCTACAATTAAATCAAGCATACTCTAAAATTAATTAAAAAGGCTCCTAAGTTTCATACCATTAGCTATTCTTTTAACTTTTTAAAAGTTTACCACACATTTGATTTAACTGTTTCAATATCTATCGGCCAATTGCTGCATTCAAATATTAAATTAAATATCTCTTAGATTTAAGTATAACTTGTACTTTGAAATACTAACAAGTAGTTGGCTCAGAGCAAATTTTTATTTTTTTCTTTTTTTTGTAACAATGCAATTGGTAGGGTTAAACAGACAAAAGGAACAATGCAATTGTAGTGCATTTAAAAAAGCCATGGGCAAACAAAATACAAAGAGGGCTTTAGCCACATAGCATTTCAAGAAGCAACCCACGTTAAGCCAAGCACAATCCATGCCCAAACAGCCAACCCAAAACCCAGAAATCAACCCAACCCATCCGCATTTTAGCCTCTTTCCAAAAAAAAGAAAAAATCCACTTTCCAATAGATTGAAGACAATATGATGTTTGAATCTCACATAATGCCAATAGCTGGCAAACCCCACTAATCTAATATTTTTTAACATGAGAATCAAACAAAATGGTGAAGAGGACAATGCAAAGTGTTCATCTTTCAACATTGGTTTTCTGCCTTTTCTTGGAAAAAACAATAAGTTTTAATTGTCTAATCAAAACACCAAAACCTATCAATTATACATAAAAAAGGACATCATTATTTTTTTAGGATTTAATTAATCCAAATGAGTTTAATTATATATAATTAAATTAATTAATTCCCATGAACAACTTCAAGTATTAAAAATATTTTTCATTATTTTACAACTCAAAAGAATTGGTCTACAAAAATTATTTTAGTCTTTTTAAAAAAATACTCCCTCTGGTTATTTTTTAAAGAGCAAGTCAATTTTTAAACTTTAAAAATTTTATTAACACTTTTATTTATAAATTAATTAATATTCTTTAATTATTTTAAACGTTATAACCAAACATTAAAAATAAAATATTTTTTAAAAAATATTTTCTATAAAATATATTTTTCACATACAAATTATTTTCTATGCTAACACCATATTTTTTTTTCTTTATAACTTTTTATATTTAAAAGTATGTAGTATTCAATTTAAATTGAAAAAATTAATCGAATTGAATTAATTTAAAAATTCAATTTAAATTTTTATTAATTTCAGTTTGATTTAATTTTTAATTTTAAAAATTTCAGTTATTTCGATTTGATTTAATTTTGATAAAAAAAATTAAATCGAACCGATTAATGATAATAGTATATTATTTTTAATAATATAAAAATATTAAATCATATTAAAATTAAAATATTTCAATTAAATTTTAAAATATTAAAAATAAAGTATAAAAAATAAAAAATTTATTAAAAATTTAAATCGATTAAACCGAATCGAATCAGACCCATTTAATTCGATTCAATTTTTGATCAAAATCAATTCAATTCAATTTTCATAAATATCAAAATTTTAATTTCTAATTTATTCAATTCAGTAAATTTTGAAACCCCTACTTGTTTCCTCCCAAATTCATTTTGATAATCAACCATAATTTATTTATTTATTTATTTATTTTACCCCGGTCCATACTTCACGTGTCCTAATCAAAAGGCTATCAATAATTCAGACATGGTTTCCATGGGTCAACTTATTGATCATTAAGCATTATAATTCAGATTTTAACAATAATTTGTCACTCCCAATTCTTATTTATTTTGGATAATCCTTATCTAAATTCCACTATCATAAACCCAAAATATAAATAAATAAATCTCTTTAATTTTTACATTGATCATATCACTTGTTTATAGAGCTCACCATGTTGGCCTCTTGGGTTTATTAAAAAAAAAAAAGTAATTAATTAACAAATACTTGTTTAACAAGACTGAGATTAGGATTAACATCAAGTCATTTTTAAACCTTTCGTGATAGTATCCACCAATATCCAAGGATCTTTCTTGTGCTTGAATATTTTCAAATTTTATGAATTTTATAAAAAAAAAAATCCCAAAACATTTGATTGCATATTTAATTAATCATTAAAGACAAACAAGAAATTTTTTCAAGAAAAACTGTTAAAAAAATGCATATGCTTAGATTTTTATGCTTTTATTTTTGAACAAGATGATAAACTTCTTGATCTTAAGAATCATTTGATATCCGGTGAGTAAAAATACCCCGATTAGTTAAGATTATATAAGCAAATCACAAAGGTAACGGCAGTATTCTATTAAAAGCCTTATAATAGGCACAAAAAATAAAAACTGAACATGATAATTTATGAACAATCTATTTATTTTATTTTAAAAATAAAATAGTAATTATACATTATTATCAACGCAATCCTTATAATAATTCTCGCCTCATATCGCATCTTCTTTGTGAACAGAAAAGTATAACTTAAAATCTCTTAAACCTACGATAGCCAACTGGATCCAGGTGGCTAACTAGTCTTCTTTGGACAACACTTAATTTATTTATGAATATAGTTGTAATTAAATATTATCTTGAGAGATAAAAATGAAAAGTCATAATTTTTTTTTATTAATTAGTGATTTTGAGTTCAATTTTTACCTATAAAATATGCATATAAATTATTTTATGATAATACTTTCTATGCGAATATGAATTAATTGAGTTATTAAAGTTTAGATATTATGTAATCTCTTTTTAGAAAAGAAATATACTAAGTAATAGCATGCAACAAGTCATTTCTCAAAAAGAAATGCTGAAAGGAAGGTTTTTACCATATACAAAGAAAACAAAAAAGTGTTATCCATTGGAAGAACACCTAAATCAAATATCCAAACAAATCTGAAATCTTTCAAGATTTTAATTTCAAAACCCATCTCCTCCTTTTTTTACCCTTTCAAATCTTTGATATTTTCCTCACAGTCAGCGTTCAATAGTACATAACACTTTCTTCTGCTGTCTTGTTTTCTTCAAACAGAAAGTTATTACAACTGCTAGTGCTAATAAGCAGCTTAATCTCCTCTAGACCATAATCTATTATTGGATTTTCTCCCCACAATCCATTTTGCTTCTCACTCCACCCACCATCACCAACTAATTTCTGGCTCTCTTCAACCCCATTGTAGAAATAACTTTGTAAACCCATTTGTTCGGCTGAACTTGCACCACCACCATATTCGTGGGTGATCTGGTTGTTGCAACTCCCATCAGAAGAGCTGCAGCTAGTTTCACCTCCACACATTAAAAGGGCACTGCTATCTTTCATTTGATAATTTTCCAGAGCAGCCACAAAGGAGCTTTCTTGGGATGGGAGGATGGATTTATTAGCAGCAGTGAAGGAATTGTTACTTGAAAATGGAATAGGTTCAGTGAAAGACCTAGCTAGGGCATATGAAGATGATGGTGAAGATATTGCAGTAGATGGTGATGATGGTATTGATGATGATGATGATGAAGCCTGACAAAGAAGAGAAGCAAACTTTGTAGTTAATTGGTGGGGTAATTTTGTTTGAGAAGGATGAATCATCATCATCCCCATAAGCTTCTTCTTGAGTTTTGTGTTCCAATAGTTTTTGATATCATTATCAGTCCTGCCTGGCAACTGAGCTGCTATTATTGACCACCTGCATTTCCATGAGAAGAAATACATATAAAGACCCAAAAGTCTTTTCTCCTTTAAGATTAGAAAAAGAAGGAAAATTTATGTATTTATATCTCCAATAAAGATGTAAATTAAAGGGAAAAAGGACTAAAAATGGCTATCAACTCCATTAAGCAGATGGCCAAAGATGACGAGATGTTTCTGTAAAGGAAAAAAAGAACAAGAAAAGCTTATTTAAGTATAAAAATTTGTACCTGCTCCCAATGTTGGAATAGAGTTTACAGATTATTTTATCTTCATCATCAGAAAAATCTCCATGCTTGATGTTGGGTCTCAGATAATTTAGCCATCTTAATCTGCAGCTTTTCCCACATCTTTTGAGACCTAAAAATCAAAATTCAGGAAATTACAAACAATAACAAGAATAGAAGAAACCTGCAAATTTGATTAATTAAGATATATAATTTCCATGAAAGTTAATTAAAAACCCACCAAGAGGAAAAATGCTTAATTAATTAATTATTTACCAGCCTTTTGAGGGAGAGCAATCCAATTTCCTACAGTCCCTTGTTTCTCTATATAGTCTTTAAGCTTTGCATCTTCTTCTGGTGACCATGGGCCTTTCTTCACATTAGCTTTATCACAGCAAGGAGCCCTTCCCATCTCTCTGTTGTCTCTTTGAGAGCTTCTTCTTCCTCTGTGGAACTCAGGAAGTTGTTTCAAAATAAGCAGGCTGCTTGAAGAGATGTGAGGAAGAAAAGGTGTTGTTTTTTCTTTTTTTTTTTTTTTGGAGAGGAGTAAGGAGACTTGGATTAGTACACTAGAGATTATATTTATTTATTATAAAGGGGAGAAGATAAAACATGCACAAGTCAAGGAACAGCCTTCTCTAATTTCAATCATCAGCTTCTAAACTTTCTCACTATTGAATATTTGATTGGCCAATAGAAATTTTTCATCATAAAATAATCAGCAATGGGGTCATTCCATGGCTACGCTTCACACACACACTCTCATCTCTCTCTCCAATTACTTCAGTCTTCAGTTATTTTTTAAAATTACTATTAAATCCATGATCTTTAGAAAATTAACTAATTCATTTTTATTTTAAAATTATTAAATTACAATGTTTTTATATTTTATAAATACAATTTTTTAATCATTCTATTAAAAAATATTAATAATTTTAAATTATTTATACTATTTAATTCTTATACTAATAAAGAAATTTAAATAATAATAATAATAATAGTAATAATAACAATAATATAACAACGTGTAAGCAAGCGAAAATGATAGCCTATTTGCTTTCTTGTCCAAACTGTACATTGGCCAAGTCATAGGGTAAGAATCAATTAAATAATATTTTGTATGTGTCCATATGTTGACACATGTAAATTATGAGTATTCTCGTCTTCACTTACACGTCAATTAAAATAATGCATGTAAACTATGAATAAATTCTTTTATTGGAATTGAAAGGAGATTAATCTTATAGAATGGGCGAAATTTTTTTCATAATCTTATTTAATTTTTTCTTAATCCAATTACATTTTCCTTCTCAAGTTATTAAATAAATAATAAAATAAATTTTATATAGAATTTATTATATTTTAAATAATGTATCAATGAGATTTATAAAATAAAATCTGTGTGGATGTAAATTTGATCGGAGAAAATTACGTTTTTTTTCTCTTATCACATTTATTTCTTTTTATTTCTTTTATTTATATTTCTTTTATTTACTAGTGATGTCTAATTACCTCTCTATTATAGTATCATTTATTTTTATTGTTCAGATTCGTACAAACGGACGTGTCAGAACACCATTTCATATCAGGCAGCCATTTAATTTATCCGACGCACATGCTGATAAAACTGCAAAGTAATTGGGTCAGCAGTTTTTTCTCACGTTCATTACCGAACTGAATTACTTTCTGTGAGATTTAAATCTGATCTATTTCGAGTATCCGAACTAAAACTTGAAATATTGGACTAATCTGTTCGAGAATGAAAAGATAGGCTTTGAATTTTATTTTTTCTTTTAAAACTGACCTTTTTCGTAAAGAAAAAAATCCAGCGATCATCTGTTTATAAATTAATCGAGTGTATACAGCTACATAAATTATCTACAATAATATATTTCGCAATTGAATTCCATTATCTTATCAATTAATTAAAAAAGTTATCATTATAATCCAGAAATTATTAGTGAAGTGGATTTTTGCCCTTTTTTTCGTTTATAAGGATTAGAATTGTACTTTAAGGTCAAAACATAATTATGATTTGAATAAAAAAAGTTCGTGTGAAATGATGCATTTTATAATTTTTATCTATTTTAATTTTATATACATAAAATTTCTTTTATTAACTTTTTAATTATATTTTTTTAAATATATTAAGTTTTATTAAATATTAAAAAAATTAAAAATAAAATAAAATTATAATAGTCATTTTATATATTATTATAATCTAAAAATATATATAATAATTATCAAACAAAGCAATTAAAAATTATTATCATGCAACATTTCATATTACTTCTCTAATTAAACAGACAAACTTAGTGTTTTCTAAATAAATAATTTTTTTATTAAATCAAGAAATTTTAATTTAATAGTATTGAATTATTTTTCATAATTTGTGAAGTCTTAATCTGAACTTTAATTAGAGCGAAATATACTAAATTAAAAAAAAAACTTTAATTATTACTAGAATTTAACTTGAAATTATTTTTAAAATTGAAAATTTTTAAGCTCGAATTTTAAAAAGAATGCTTTTAATTAAACACCCAATATTTAATCATGAAAAAGTCAAGGCTCGTGGGATGCAAATTGATAAAGCAGTAAGAAAAAGGAAATGTTGTTATCGTGGCTAATATTTTTCAAATCCTACACCAAAATTTCACATTTCAAACAGCATTAAATATCAATTGTTTTTTTTTTTTTTATATTGACTAGTAAAACCATAATAATAATAATAATAATAATTTGTAAAAAAATTAATTTAACTGTTTTTTTTTCTTACAATTATTTTATTTATAAGAATTCAATTCACACATTGAAAAGTATGATAATTTGACCAACATTAATTAATGAGATCCAACTTTCTTATGTATAAAATACACTTATATTTCTATTAAATTTTATTATTTCATTTCTCTTTATTTTATTTTTATATAAAATAAAAATAAATTTTATTGAATGAATAAAATTCTTAATTTGAAAGAAAATATGACATATAACAATTAGTCTTTGTATTTTACAGTAAATTTGAATTGAGTCTAATTTTTACTGTTAACGTCTTATGGAGACTTACAATATCTTTTGGGAAAGAGAATTTCGAGACGTGATGAATTTCGCAAGCCGCGAGTCTCGTCACAACATTTAAGAGTCAATTTTATATTTTAATTATTTTTTTTAAATATTTTAGATATTTTCATAATTTTACATATTAAGATTTTATTTTTATTATAAATAATCTCTCTTAATTATTAAAAACTCATTTTTAATATTTGAAATTTTAATAACACTGTTTATTTTTAAGTCTATATTTTCTTTTATATCGTCTTTAACCAAACGATATTGATTAATATTCTGATGGAGTCTAATTAGTCTTTTATCAAAATGTATATTTTAATTGTATTACTTCAAAAATTAGTAGAGATTTAATCATGATTTTAATAAAACCTATAATTATGTCCATTTTTTTCAAGCAAAAATGAAAACTTAGGTAACCATCTAATCTTTGTTTTGTTTTGTTTTTCAACTATCTTAATTAACACGTTATTGAAAAATCAGTTGGTCCATGCTTTGCTATATCACAAAATTTCCAGCCTCCTTCCTACTTATTTTATACTAATTTCAAGGGTGAATTATATATGCACTCCCTTTCATAGAAAATTAGGGCATCCATTTTCCTCATTGCAATAACAACCACATAATTCTAAAATTTATCCCTTTCTCACCTCTCCCTATCTTCAAATAAACCTAATTCTCAATTGTGTTATTGGACTAATAATATTATAGAGCTAAGTCTCAATTTTCCATGGCAAAAATCCTGGTTTCTTATAGATTTCAATTTAAACATAGTAAAACAATTTTTAATTAAAAAAAATCATTATAATTATATTTAGAAACTTAGTTTAGTTTTAAGATTTTTTTATTATGCGTTATTTATTTATAGTAATATAAATTTTTATTATGTAAATATTTTTTAAATTAATAATTATCTAATGGAGTTATAATATAATTTTTATTATAGAAATATAAATGTTTCTCGTTTAAAAATCAGTTAGATAATAGAATTATTTAAAAAAAAAAACCGAAAACTTAAAGATTTTTTGAACTCATAAATATGCCATAAAAAGGAAAAAGATTTTAATAAAGTAAATATAAGAGTATAATTAATAAATCGAGAATGAAAACCTTTATTTCATAAATTAAAAATTGAAAATTCTACTAAATTATGATTTTTAACATAATTACATTGTCGGAAGAGAAAAAGAAGAGAAAGAAAGTGCGAGAAACTGAAAAAAATGATCGGTGTTAATTAGGGATAGCAACGGATCGGGTATTTTCGAGTACCCGATTCGACAGAATCCTAATAGAACGGATTTGGATAGTTATAATTGGGTTTGGAATGGGTTCGGGTTTTAAAAATAATACCCGTTGCGGGTTCGGATCAGATTCGGATTTTATGTACAGGGTACCTACTATCCGAATTCGTTTATATAAATAATTAATTTAATATAAAAAATATATTTTATAATAATATTTATAAATTTTTTTTATATATTTTTATTTAAAATTTTAAATTTAAATATTTTTTAGAAATATTAGATTTTTTAAATGAAAATTATTAATGAAAAATATTTTTTATATAAATTATTAATTAAAATATATAAGATTAAATGGGTTCGGATTTTATTCGGATAATAATAATCGAATTTGGAACGGATTCGAATAGTTTAAATTAATTTTTAATTGGGTTCAGAACGGATTCAAATATTACTAATATAAATTGGGTTTGGATTCGGATAGTTTAATTTTTCCGGGTACACTATCCGTTTACATCTCTAGTGTTAATCCAATTATTGAACTGCTCTCCTTTTGAGAAAATGAGTTCAATGGATCTGATTTTATTTGATTTTTTTGTTTTTGTTATTTTATTTTTTTTAGATTGTTTGATAGTTTATTTCTATTTTGATTTGAGAGTTTGATGTGATAATGATTCTTAATTTTGAAGACGAAACTGATGATCTATTTGATCTAAAATTTAATAAATTTTTATGATTATATGAAAATGAAAATGTCGTGGACCAATTCTAGATTCTAGTTTGGTGAGCAGTGGAATAGCTTTTTAGTTTGTGGTATATTAAATTATAGTCCATCAAAAAGCAGCACTAGCCTTGGTGATTTGTTTTTCTTGTCAATTGCCCTTGTGGGTTTGATAGTGCATCGCGGACTTCATCTTGCTTGCTTTTTAGCTATTATAAGGTTCTGCTGCGTTTTGCTTTGAATATTAATGTGTTCATATTGTCGGTATTGAAAGAGAGAAATGTTTTTTTAGTGCTCGATATTGATTTATTTAACTTTTTTCATTATAGACCGTGAACTATTTGTATTCTCTTTTTAAATTATATTATTTTAAAGTATTAAATTTTTTAATACAATATCTTTTATACGATGAGAGAAAATTGAATTAAATTATAAAATTTGATAATGCACATTTTATTATATACGATTCACTAATTACTCTTTTCATATATTTTTTTTATCTGTTATTTAATATTTTTAAATGATAATTAAAAAAATAAATCAATTAAATTATAATAAAATAATTTAAATTTAGTTTAATTAAATTTTATTTCTAATTACGCTATTATCAATAATTCTTTATTCATTTATTTTCTATCGGAAAAAAAAAAAACTTGAGATAATTAAAATGGTTCTTGTTATGAAGGAGAGCTCCTGTTATGAAGGAGAGCGTGTTGAGAGCACGGGGAAAGGTTCAAATTAATTCGCAGGCGTGTCCAAGGACTGACCTTTCGTTGCCCATTGCCTCTAGCTACCTCTTCTCTTCTTCTCTTTATCTCTGTGCTTCTCTCTCTCCTTCTCGAAGCTAGCAGCACAGTGACTCGCTACCTAGCTGCTGGTTTCTGCTAGACAATAAATGGCAATCGTTAACGCTTCATTGGCTACATTTCTAAATAACTCTTCTCCTCTTCTTGTGCCTTCCTCTTCATTTCCAAGCACCTCTACGCCTTTTTTTAAAATCCCACTAGCTAAGTCTTTCCCTTGTGCATTGTCTGCTACTAGTAGGAGAAGATGCCTCTTTCCATCTCTTGCAATCAAGAATGAGGTTATTGAAGAAGCTGCTGATGGGTATGGAGAAGACCAAGCAGTTGAACATGTGGAGGAGGTCGGAGAGACACTGCTTTACTCTTTCTCCCCTTTGCCTTTGCTACTTGTGGCTGCTCTTCCTGGAGGTAAAATTATACATATACATGCTAGGTAAAAGATCCATTTTTTGTTAAATTGGATTGGAGTTTTCTTTATTTCTATCTGTCCATTATTGTTTATATTTGAATGATGGAGAACTGTAAAGCCTGGTTTTATAGAGCATTTTAAAGATTATGGCCTTCCGAGGGCTGGTTCACCAGAATTGAAGACTTTTCTTTGAGCATTTCAATGCTCGGATTTAGATTGAAAGAGGGTGTTTGTTGAAATGCTAGAAAATATTGGTTTCTTGGAGAATGCACAGAAATATCTCGCATAAGCATGGGTTAGTTTCTGTTTGGGGAGAGAGAAGAGTTGCTTAAGAGCTTGTTAACACAAAAGTGGCAAAATTTAGCAGGAGTAAAATCACATAGTAAGATTATTTTATCATTTCAATTCAATAGATATTTTTTTATCAATTCTCTTAGTTGAAATGGACTTTAAAAAAATATTTTAAAAGGAATTGAATTTATTTTAATCATTTTTCTTGCAAAATGAATTATTCTAAAGGAAGATCAGTTAGTGTTTATAGTGAGGGGCATAGTTCAGCCTTTGGGTATGCTCTGAAATTAGTTTGTCAATACCAACGAGTGTTGGGATGACTCTTTAAGTGAGAAGTCGAGAGTTCGTTCCTCAGAGCAAATATTTATTGGCTTTATCCTTATTAGCAGATTCAGTATGAACAGATATTTGTAGTTCAACCAAAAAAAAAAAAAAAAAAAAAAAGGAAAAAAGAAATTAGTTGGCCAATGGCCCAATAGTTCTTCCATTTCATTGGCAATTTTTATTTATGAAACATTGGCTTCCTTAACTGGCGTTTGATGTGTTTTCATATGAATGTCATCCAGTAACTTGAGAGTTTCTTCCGGTCTTTGGTGTTTGATATGAGCCATCTCTTGTTGATTGCACCATCTAATGTTAACACTTGCTTATTCCTGCATTCCCGGACTTGTACTTGGTTATTCTGCTCCACAACAAGCTGATTTCTTTATGTGTTCCTTTCTTTCTCTTAGTATTTAACAAATTTGCATATCTAAATATCAGCTGGTACAGTGAGCTCTCTCTTTGGCCCTTTTGTTGAGCTTGTGAAATCATGGAATCTTCCTGACTGGCTTGTGCATTGGGGTCATCCTGGGAACATGGTATGATATATTCTTTTGATTTTACTTCTCAATAACTGTTTAGCTGCCATATTCATAACCATCAAGCTTCTCAAGTATTTATGTCCATAATACTTGTTAGGCTGTTGTCCTCTTTGCAATGGGTGGCTATGGAACATACCTCGGATTTCGAATCCGTTTTTCAGATGATGTGGTAAGATATAAGATTCAAAAATATTTCTTATGTGATGAAGGAAAAAGTTCATTTCTACTATCATCAAATGTTTAATGCCTTGTTATACTATGATTCAGGAGGAGAAGGCCAATGCTAAAGACTTGCACCCAAAACTTCTAGGTGGAATGTTTTTCTTCTTTGCTCTTGGAGCAACTGGTGGAATAACCTCTTTACTCACTTCAGATAAGCCAATCTTTGAAAGGTACTTGGAACTTATGCATGCTAGGCTTCCTACCAAGTCCCAATCAATAAGTAGAGATGATTTCAGGGCAAGTACAATTTCATTCTTGATCGTGAACAATCAAGTCCTTGATTGCAAGCAATAATGTAATATACAATAAATCCATTATCTTCTCCTGGAATCATCCGATGAAACAACCCAAGCAAGCCCCCATTTAACATAATAGATACCATCCAGTATTTACCTTATTATGTGGCTTGAATTTTGGGTATATTTTCTTGTTGGATAAATTGTATTCTTTTTCCAACTTTATATTATGTGAGATTCTGAAAAATACACTGGGAATTCGAGGATTGAGAATTTTGAAAGTTTTGACAGATTGTATCATTATTTTTTTCATGGTAGTGGAACTTTATCTACGTTTTGGCCGTGGATGTAGGCTTATGATCTTACTTTGTTAAATTTATTGTGTTTTTTATATTTACTTTTATCCAATATTGCGATTGAGAGTATGTTTCAACAAGCTGAATATTGATTATATGTATGCATGCAGTCCTCATGCTGTGACTGGTTTTATTGGCCTTGCTCTGTTGTCCATACAGACCCTTTTACCAGCTCTATTTGAGGTAAGAATTACAGTATTTGCTCCAAAAACATTAACAAGAACAGTAGCTATAGTAACAATCATGATCTTATCTCTCTTGTTTCTTTCCATTTGTTCCTGCTATTTATTGAATTTCTAACTTTCCAGTCTCTCTCTTTAATCATTCACAGGGAAATCCTGGATTGAGAAATGTTCATGGGATCTTGGGCAGTGGGATTATGACACTCTTTCTTGTTCATGCTGCCTTTGGGCTCCAACTTGGTCTCAGTTACTAGTCATGTAACTTCATACATATATTGACCATTGGATTTTTATTTTCATTTTTGCTTTAATAATATGATTAATAGTTGTTCTTCTTTGATATTTCTACACTGTAAAAACTTTATGGAATGTGAAAGCAACTAATAACCTAACAATAATAATGATGTTGCACATTGTACAATAAAAAATCACTTCATATTTTAAATTTCAAAAAATTTCAATCTTGATTTAATATTAGTTAACAAATTTTTAAGAAAATTCATGTTACCCCTAATTGAGATGTGAAATGTTTTGAAAATTTAATACAAAAAAATAAAATTTAGAGATGTAAAAATATATTTTATTTTATACATCATGGACAAAGCTGGAATTCTGATATCCGGAAGGAGGCTGGAGTTTGGAGAAGAATATAGACAAAAAATTCAAAATTTATTAAAATCCACTTCATGCACGAATTTATTAGAAGATAATCTAACTCAATAATGTGATGGGAGGTAGGAAAGCAAATCCTACTATCTCGTACTTTTATCAGTATACGCATCGAGAAATTCAGATGATGACAGGTAATAGTACGATTATATATCACTAAAAAATAAAAAAATCAAAATAATGTGATGGGAGGTAGGAAAGCAAATCCTACTACCTCGTACTTTTATCAGTATACGCATCGAAGAAATTCAGATGATGACAGTTAATAGTACGATTATATATCACTAAAAAATAAAAAAATCAGACTTCAATAACATTAGCATTAAACTTAACTAAAAAATAAAAAAGTCCACTAGTATAAAAGGAGTTTTTTTTTTTTAAGTTTAAAAAGAGTTGAACGTCTCTTAAATTAAATATTTAAATATATTTTTATGGGCTTATTATTTCAATTATATTAATATATTTTGCAATAAAACTGAGTTCTCCCCAGTAGTGGCTACTAACAGTAGAATCCAAATTAATTTCATGAGATTAAATTACATATTTGTCCATTGTAGATTTATTCATTAGAACGTGGATTATGAGGATTGGAGATCACCGCCATAACACTAAAGCTGTCAAGGTCTGATCTAGGTAGTGGAGCTCCACCTAGATCCTTGAAGGATCCACCTAATAAATAGCCAATAGGTATTAAGTGGGCCCACCTACCAACCCACCATCTACAGCAAGATTAGTAGTTGAAGAGATCTGTATAGGCCACAAGCATCAACTAAAGCACTCACTTCATCTCAACCGTCCAACTATATCACAGACCATCCGATCCCACAAATTGAAGGGTCCATATCGAGTCCAAGCTTGAGCAAAACTTCACGAGATTAGAGTCCTAGTAACTGATAAATAGAGGAGCGATTCTAAGGACACCGCGTCTCTCTGCAACTGTGAATTATCTCACTTGTCTCTGCTCTCTCTTCTTCTCTTCCATTTCCTCTGTAAATCTCTCTTTTTACTCACAGGTATGCAGTTTGTGTCTCTTTTTACACAGATCTGTGAGGACTTGTAGATATAATCTTCATATAAAATTCTGTCTAGATTTTGTTTATGAGAAATCAGGTTAATTCGACAACTGGGTTAGTTTGATCTGGACTTTTCTGGGCATGATTGGTTTGTTTTCGAAAGAAAAATGAATGAAAAATTGCATCTTTACCATCCAATTTAGAGATTTCCATTTATAATATCAAAAGTTATACTTAAGATTGGATGGGTACTAGATCTCTTGTATGTTAAATAGAAGAGAAACCTTATTCAAAAAATTTATATTTCATTTTTATTTTCAGAGCGAAGCAAATCTGGTTTAGTGAATTTCCAAAAGGAATCATGATTTGTATGTTATGTTTTAACTTTTTTTGGTAAATGATGTGGTGCAGTTGAAAGATGGAGACATTTCTTTTCACTTCTGAGTCTGTGAACGAGGGACACCCTGACAAGCTCTGTGACCAAGTCTCAGATGCCATTCTTGATGCCTGTCTAGAACAAGACCCAGAAAGCAAGGTTGCCTGTGAGACGTGTACAAAGACTAACATGGTCATGGTCTTTGGTGAGATCACAACCAAAGCTAAAGTAAACTATGAGAAAATTGTAAGAGATACTTGCAGAGGCATTGGTTTTACGTCAGCTGATGTTGGTCTTGATGCTGATAAGTGTAAGGTACTTGTCAACATTGAGCAACAAAGCCCTGATATTGCCCAAGGAGTTCATGGTCATCTCACAAAGAAACCTGAGGAAATTGGAGCTGGTGATCAAGGCCACATGTTTGGCTATGCCACTGATGAAACTCCTGAGCTCATGCCACTAACTCATGTGCTTGCCACCAAGCTTGGTGCCAAGCTCACTGAAGTGAGAAAGAACAAGACATGTCCATGGTTGAGGCCTGATGGTAAGACCCAAGTTACTGTTGAGTATAAAAATGAAAGTGGAGCCATGGTGCCTGTTAGGGTTCACACTGTTCTGATTTCAACACAACATGATGAGACTGTCACCAATGAGCAGATTGCGGCAGACTTGAAAGAGCATGTGATTAGGCCTGTTATCTCAGCTCAATATCTTGATGACAAGACTATCTTCCACCTTAACCCTTCTGGGAGGTTTGTCATTGGAGGGCCACATGGAGATGCAGGACTCACAGGTCGAAAAATTATCATAGACACATATGGTGGATGGGGAGCTCATGGTGGAGGTGCATTCTCAGGGAAGGATCCAACGAAAGTGGACAGAAGTGGTGCATATATTGTTAGACAGGCAGCAAAGAGCGTGGTGGCTTCAGGGCTCGCCAGGCGATGTATTGTGCAGGTTTCTTATGCAATTGGTGTACCAGAACCATTGTCGGTCTTCGTAGACACTTACAAGACAGGGAAGATTCCAGATAAAGATATTTTGGCATTGATTAAGGAAAATTTTGACTTCAGGCCTGGGATGATAGCGATCAATCTTGACTTGAAGCAAGGAGGCAACTTCAGGTACCAGAAGACTGCTGCTTATGGTCATTTTGGCCGTGATGACCCGGATTTCACTTGGGAGACTGTCAAGCTCCTTAAACCCAAGGCCTGAGTGTTCTGGGTTCGACTTTATATAAAATTTAGAGATGGTTATTATCGTAGCCAACATTCTGCTTCGTGGGGGGGGGGGGGGGGGGAGAATAAAGAGAGCTTCAGCTCATGCAATGCATCTGATATTGCAAAGAACACTTCAGTGCCAAGCGAGGTGTGGTTGAGGATGTATGCTTTAAGTTGAGCTTGTAGTTTGGTTAGTAACAACATCATTCATTGTTTTTTCTTTACATTCTTTTTCAATATTGAAAAGAACACTCTTTGGTTAATGAGAATCCTGTCATGGCAATTGTTCGATCCCATCAATGTCGAAACTATAATCGGTTTGTGTAGGAGGGTTGATACTTGATTCCTGGAACCCTGAAAATATGATTGTACCATCACTTGCAATTACATATGTAACTTTGAAGAGTTTGTAATGCTGGTGAAACAGATCATCCTGGTTGGAATGCTCAAAGCATAGTGTTGTGTTTTACATAAATAGACGATTGCAGAACATTCTCCTATAAAGTCCCTGCATCTTCATGTTAGTAAAATAACGATATATGTAGGCATTCTTCAATATCTGTGAATCAAAAGAAAGCTAGGGTGGTACTAATTAGTCTTCAAGTAAAGTGAAGGTCATGAGTTCTCGAGTTCAGAATCTCCTGTCAGAACCCAAAGAACTAAGATTAAAGAGCTTCACGAACTTGTTGCTCATGCAGTGAATATCATGTAAAATGTTATTTTGAATTTTTCGAAACTATAATTTTTATTAGAATTATATATTAATATCTAGAGCACCCTACCAAATGAATGAATGAGCATCCTGTATATATATATATATATATATATATATTTTATCCGAAAAAACAAATGGGCGTTCACAGAACAATGAAGAGTTTGGAATCTTAGGACAGGGCTCTGTAGCCTGTACATCAAACATAAAAGATAAGGATGACTTGTTTTGACCTCAATTCATGTGACTTTGAGAGAAAAATATCAAGCAGGGAATATTTTCATACTGAAAATGACAACAGGAGCAGTGAACTAAAATTTCAAGATATTTTTTTAACTAAAAATAACATGGACACATTCTAGATATTTCAACAATAGACCATCTGACATGACAGATATTTTCTATATCAAGATGCAGACTAGGAATCAAGATTAGGGAACACATATAATAGAACTAAAAAGACAACATCATAGACAAAACAGAAATGATCCTGGACCAACCTCTATGGAACTATGCATCTTGCTCAACAAAAAGACTTTTGACCCTGTTTGGCATTTCTGATAGAGCTACCATTGAGAAAAACATTTTCTCAAAAATATTATTTAGAAAATATTAAAAAATAATTTAAAATTATTTTTGCCATAAGGACACTAAAATAACAAAGTAATTTTTTCCAAACTGTTTTTTTCAACATCTAGAATGGTGCTTTTTCTCAAGAGCACCTTTCTAACCACCTTTCTGACCTTCAAACTCAATGCTAAACATCATTTCCATGGTCGACTTTTGGGCAACTTTAAGAAAACTAATCAGCAGCAGCACAAGAATGTGCAATGAAATTTTGATGTCATTGGCTTAATATGCAGATATTATGTACAGCTCCATCTACTGAAACAACTGGTAATTTTGAACTACAAAACCCCTTGTTAATTACTTTATATTGCATAATCTACATGCTGAATTTATTTACAAGGAAAAAGAAAGGTATTAACGGATTACATGATAGGAAATCGACTGAGCTGTCACATACAAGCATCCATTACCAGAAAGACTTGACGTATGCCGAATGTGCATGATGAGGCTCTGTATCTTTGCGCTTTTTGTATCCCCTTGCAAACTTCCAATCTTTATGGTACAAGACAGCCTCACAGAAGTCGGAAACATGATGTGGAAGCGGATCAGCTCTGCCTCTCTAGGACATATGATCTATAGTTTACATACATATTTTGATAGGAGAAGTAAACTGCACAAGAGACCATGGCAATCTAAAAGGAATGATAGTGACATCATTTAAGCCCAACCCATTAGCATATTCCATACTGCTTCCAGAATTTTGCTTCTTGGAATGGACAAACTTTCCCCTTCATCAAGTAAGACTCTATAAACTTCAAATTCACGATCTCCAATCATGCGCCTCCTGATCTCTGCCTGGAAAAACAAACAGCATACATCATAATTGATCATTTGTTGTACAAAAGAAGAAGAATTAACAAACTGCCAGGGAGAAAATAATGTCAGACAAGCAAATAACCATTGCAAGTTCACTAAAAACCCAACCTGCCATGCATTGTCAACCACATAATTGCAGCAACTCATTCTCATTTTGATAAAACAACCTATCTAAGCTTATTCAGTCAGTATGTAGGGAAATACCGAAAAAATGCAAGTCTTGAGCATCTTGAGAGCGAGCGTAATATCGTGAAACACAAGAGGCCTGCCTTTGCCAGATAACTCAACAGGATTTGCCACTAGTAGTTCTGTGTCAGGACCACGGCTGACAACAGCTACTCTGAGCGGACGTAGTAATTCCATCTCCAGACGAGAAGACAATGCTCTCTGTTTGTTAGGGTCAACTACCTTCTTCCCATCAGCTTGAACAATGAACAAGTCAATCTCACAATTTCTTCTTTGTTTTATAGTGAAGCGCCCATAAGAAATCTGGTCACAAGTTGTAGATGGTTAAATATTTTTCTCTTTGTTTTGCAGAAAGTACATCATAACTCCAGTCAAAAAATGGAATATGACACATGCAATGTACACTTGGATAAACGCTCTTCAAAAAAATCCAATACAATTTAAAGCATTAATGTATACACCTGCATATTGTACTCCTTAAGAGTTCTCATTATGTCGTAAAGAAGACCTTTGTGATCTTGGCATGCAATTTGAACAAGTGTATGAGCAGGACTCAGTAAATTGTCCATTGCGACAGAAACACTGGTGGAAGTTAGTGAACTTGGGAGTGCATCAGGAATTTCCAACTGAAGCATGTCGTCTGTTATAGTAGTTGGAAGAAATGAAGATTCCTGTGAACATGCAGTAATTTCAGGACCAACCATTTCTATGTCACAGCTTATCATGGCATCTCCCATAACAGCTTTTAAGTGTTCATATGTATCCTCCTTTCTTTTATTTGTATGCAGAAGCTCCCTGACAAAGGCAACACATTAAAGGAACCTTACTTTTGGAAGAAGTCAAGAAGATACAATTTTTCTGAATGCATTAATGATCCTATAATACTTCAAATCCTTTACATCGGTATGTCAATTGACATGATCACAGGACCTAAAAAATGGTCAGAAAATGTGGTTTCTAAGAGAACATGCACTTGCATCCATAAATTCAAGAAATAGCATTATTACAGGAAGCGACTACTCCAATTGGACAATCTGAGTTGGAAATAGCCACCAAATTGCTTTATATTTACAAGCAAAGGTTATCAAACTCCTTTTGATGCATTATAAAAGTTAAACTTAAAAAAGTAGGTTCGAGTTAGTATGCTAACCACCACTTGAAAGTAATCATCACAATGGCACTCAATGAGCACGTTGAGCAACACAAATATCACTAAAATAGCAATAACCTCAGTGAAACAACTTGTAATATAAGTCTGAGAAGAGATATGATGAATGCAAACCTGGTGTCTGTAATGAAGAATAGGTCCATCACCCTGCCATCTGGTGTTGTAGATACCTTTACCTTTTTTATTGTGAGCTCAAGCTCACATAGCACCTCAGTCACATCTGCCAAAAGAAATCCCCCAAAATTGAATCACAGAAAGTTCACAAAATATTCTAGTGCTAAATTCACCATGAAAATATCAACATCAAAGTGGGAGATGTGAGAATCAGTCAAATTTATAAAACTTCCTTCATACTCCAAAAGATTATCAATTCATGGGAACAAATTAAAGAAAACTTGGAATCTTAAAAAAAGCTGTGGCTAGTGTGTGGCTGTTGTGGGATTAGGCTCCAAATTCTTTCTGTTCTTGCATAGTCTTCTTAACAGTCATGAAGAGCAGAATTAAGGATCAGAAGGAAATAAAAAAGCAAACAAATCAAAACCCACCCTGAAAATCATCCAGAAATACATAAACCACAAACAGTAACCACAAAAATCATGAAAACCTATCCAGGAAGATCAATCAATAAACCAGGCAGATTCAATGGACAAAAATTGAATAAAAACCAAATATTCCAGAAAGAAGTATTACTGTGTAAAAGCCCTTTTCTGTCATGGCAGCATAACTTCAATAGAAAAACATCAGGAGGCCTCGGAGGCTGCTGCAATTCTGGACGATAATAAGAAATCCCAGAAGCTGAATAACAAGAAGGGCAAACCGCTAATAATCTCTTCTTCAGAAGACCCCATCTAGTTGATGAATTGCCAGCAACCCAAAACACTATGTAACACCATTTCCCATCCGTAGATAAATCTTCACCATATCAAAAAAACCCCAAACACAAAAAAATAAAAGTGAGACCACAATCCCACAGCTTTATACACAAATTTTAACTAATAAACGAAAATAGAAGTACCCATCGCTTGTTTCACCAAACCCACCAATTCTTCAACAAATTTGGAAAGTACAAGCGTGAAATAAGGCAGAAAGCTTAGTTTTTTACCAATGATTGCCGAGAAAATTTGGGAGAGGGGGAGAAATGGAGCAGAAGAGGGGAACATAGAGACAACAGAGCTGAGAAAGCTCTCAAATTTCTTTCAATTTTTTGTACAGTTCGAGAGACCAACAGAAGAGCAGCAAGAAGAAAAATCCAGGACCATGTTGAACTTACCTCCTTTAACGATATTAAGGCCAAAGAAGAGTATGATGCGACACAAATCACAACCAAGGCCAGTCTTGTCAGGGCAGTTGACGGTAATGACGCTGAGGTCTCTTTCTTTCTCTGATGGACTGATCATCACCACATCGTCGTGTAAAATTCCCATTTCTCTGTAATTCCTTTTCTCAAACCTTCTTTACAGCGGAAAGTGGTTTTGTGACTATGCTTGTTTTGCTCAGCCAGTGGTTTTGTTGCTGCTGCAATGGTTGTTGGTGGAGACCTAAGACAAAGAAGAAGACGAAGATGCAGAGAAGGGGGAGGAGAGAGAGAGAATAGTGGCGGTTTCTTCGCTTATGATTCACTTGTTGTTGTTGTTGTTTCTTTGTCTATTTGCAGATTTTCTTTCTATTTTTTCTCTTTTTTCTTTTTCTTTTTTGTTAATTTCTTCTGTTCCGTGACGGTGAGTGCGAGGGAGTGAAGACGGATGGATCGAAATTAATTGGATATCTCGGAGAGACGGAGACGAGATAATGATTGGGGAAAGCTCGAGAAATCATTAGCTACTTTCCTTTTTTTTTTTTTTTTTTTCTTTTTTCTATTTGATTTATTATTGAATAACTTTATTTTTAATTTTCATAGAAAAAATTTATTAAATCATCTTTTAATCTTAAAAAATATATTAAAATATTTTTAAAATCTTAAAAAATTTATTAATTATTTTTTATTAATTTTAATTATTAAATATTTTATTATTTAACTTTTATATTATAAAAAAATTCATTAATTTTTTAATTTTAAAAATATATTTACTAATTATTTTTTTTGTATTTAAAGTATTTTAAATCTTTTTATAATGTTTTTTTGAAAGCAGTCTTTTTATAATGTTTATTGTCTAAAATTAATTGATTAACTAATTTGTATATAAAAATTCTATTATTTGGGTCTTATTTATTTGAAAAATAAATTTGTATATAAAAAATATTTTTCATAAAATTTTTTTCATGTTAAATATTTTTAAAAATTTAACTTATTTTTATAATTTAATTATAATATTTAAAAAATATAAGATATTTATAAAATTTATATATAGAAGGTTTAATATTAGTATTTATAATAATATTCTCAAATTTATAAAATAAAATTTTCTTTTAAATTTAGTAAATTAGTATAGGTCGTTTTCTATTTTTTTAGAAAGTAAGATATTTTAAAAAAATAATATTAAATTAAAAAAATATTTTTGTTAATCAATTTTTTTATATCTAATCAATAGAAATTTAAAATTTATATGTATGTGAATTTCACCGTAGATAATATTTTTTATTTTAAATTATATATTGAAATTAAATTGAATAATTGTGTAGATTAAACGAGTAGAAGAATTTATCATTTTTTTGTGTTAGCAAAATAAATGTATAAACTAACCTTAAAATGTGAAATAAAATATTTTCTTTCGCTATATTTACTGTGAATTGTGATAATGTTTTTTTTAAAATAACACAAAATCAAAAAAATAAAAAATAAAGCATAATTTTTATTTAATTAATTATGTGTCTAAATATCGAGTGTTAAATTTTATTTATGATATAATATATCAATTTTAAATCATCTTCAAAATATTATTTTAAAACATTTATTATTTAAATTAAAATTTTTATAATGTAAACACTCAAAAAATTTTATATTCTTTTTATATAAAATTTTTTATTTTTCATTTTCACAATTTATTTAAATAAATTATTAAATTATTTTTATAATACCCTAACTAATTGATATTTTATTGAAGCATTGAAAGTTTGACCAGTCAACACAACTGAAAAGTTTTTTTTTGAACTGCAGGAAAATAAACCTAACATTTTCGCTTATTATTATTTTTGCTTTTTTATTTTTTTTTTAAATAGAAATTAGAGGAATAGAACCTTAGATCTCTCAAATCTATTAGGATGATTAAATCTCAGAGTGTACTTATTATTATTATTTTTTTTTTTTTCAGATAACATGTATGGGATGAAAAGACTCTACTCTAACTCTACCAAATTTACCAAATTGAATTTGATATCTTACTCATTTAACAATGGCAAATTAGGCTTCATTATATTGTTGTAATTTTTTTATTTATTAATTCATTAATAGAGTTATCAATAACTTTTAAAATTAAAATATTAAAAAAATTAAAAATAATAATAATGCAAAATCTAAATGCAACCTAAATAAGCACAGAACTTTCATAAATAAACAGAGAAATTATAAAAACCTATAGCACTATTTTGAAAACTTTCAAGTATTACCTAGATTTATTCATTATAATTTGTTTCAAAAATTAACATTTTATACTTAATAATTAATAAATCCATTTATTGCCATTATTATTATTATTATAAAGGTATCGTTGAAATTTTAGTAAAAAAATACATTTTTAAACATGTTCATTATAAAACATTAAAAAATAATTTTAGTTTAATATAGATTTAATCATAAAAATAAAATAATCAAATATTATTTTAATTAAATTAAGATAATGTACTTATTTTCCAAACGTTTGTGAAAAGATTTTGACAAATGGGAATCAATCAACCCGCCACCTTATCTGGAATGCCCAACAAAAACCGAACAGTCTGACGTGGCACTTACTTGGTCCAACATTATTGGACTTTTTTAAAGTCTGAAAAATGTCGGCCCACACTTAAAAAGTCCAACGTTTCAAGTTTGAACTCGTTTACGGAGAAGTTGGAACTTAAAACAGTTTAACAAACCCCAGTGCAATATATCGTAAGCAGCTGGAGATAAATTGGCGATATGTGACTCGTGACAGCCGCCGTCACGTGTAGTATTTTGTAGATGGTCCCTCTCACGTGCTTATCTTGACGGAGACTTCAAGAAAAGTTAATTTGCCACTTGTCCTTCTTGTCAGCCCTTTCACACTGCACAACTAAAATCTCGAATTTCCTATAATTTAATTTCAATGTGTATGTGGATCGCCTCGCCTGCCCATTTTTCTTAAATTGTTTTTGCTTTGTTCTTAATATATATATATATATATAGTAATTTTTTTCTTGAAAAGGATTTAAAGTATTTTTTTTATTTTTCAAAAAAAAAAAAGCACATTTAGTGGAGCTTGACGGCTTGTTACTTGGTACACAGGCATGAGCGACAGAGTTGAGTTTGTTACGCGAACGGCTCCCATCACTCCATGTATCTTTTCTCATTCACTTGGAATTTTATACGTTCATTTCAAATCAATGTTGTACTAATAACTATTTACATTATTAAGTTTTATTAATTAAAATTAATTAAATATTTCTTTTAAATTACCAAAATTAGATTATAATTAAAAAAAATATTATAACGGTAATTGAATCAAAACGAACCGAATTTTAATAATATCAGTTTTAAATAAAAATTAAATTTAAAGTTTGAATTCGACTTCGAACTTTATTTATAAATTTAAATTTAATTTATAAAATAAATATTATATTCGAGTTCGATTTATAAAATAAATATTAAATTTGAATTTGATTCGTAATAAATTTATTTATCATATTATCGAGCAAACTAAAACTTCACTCGAAAAATTTGAATTTGAACTCATTTAATCTCAAATTTGAGCTTGATTATATTATAAATAATTTCAATATAATTTAAATTCATTTAAATTATAAATAAATTTAAATTTAAATTTAAATTTAAATTATAAGATCATTAAAAGATTTTTAAATTAATTTTTTTATTTAATTAAAGTCTTTCAAACTCAAAATTAATATAAAAAGAATATGTAATGAATTGTCTAGAAGTCACAATTCTCCATATCTCTTTAATTTTCAATATGCAATTGGTGTAGGTAAACGACTATGTTTACGAATTTATTCATGAACCTATTCACGAACTTTTTCATAAGTCTGCTCATGAGTTTTTTTACAAGTTTGTTCATGTTCACGAGTAGCGCAAGAGTTTGTTTATAAACTTGAAAATGAGCCGAACTCGTGAGTTTAAACGAATCAAATACTGCAAAATTCAAGTTCAACTCGTTTATTAAATGAGATTAAAAAGAGTTTAAATTCGACTCGTTTAGAAAACGAATCGAACCCGATCGAGTTTTTATCGAATTGAGTATTAAATAGCTCACGAACAATTTAGTTCGTTTACACTCCTACTAATACTATGCTTTTGGAAATTATTTTGAACATATTATTAATTTGTTTGAAACTTGTAAAATTAAATACACTAAATTTGAACAAATAATTAATTTTAATGATATTTAAAATATTTTTTTTTTCTGTAAAAGCAGTTGAACGATATTACCAAACGCATGTGGGTGATTAGGATTTATGTCCACTTACAGAGCGGAAGGTATTGATTATTGACAATGCAAACAAGTGGATGATATTGAAAGAGACTTTTTATTAAAAAAGGTAATTTTGTAATTAGCATATAGAAATAGCAAAAATTATATTATCATTGATGTGATAAATTAATAAATAAAAATAATTATACAAACAAATTTTTTTAGGATTCATATTTTTATATATTTAATTATCCATAACTTGTCATTTTATATAATTAATATTACATAAAATTAGCCGAGGGGAAGGGATTGGGAATCCGAAGTGCGATTCAAATGTGACGTGAAGCGATGACGCCATTGTGTGGCTAAGCGAAAGAAAGTGAAAACATGAATAGCGAAGCAAGCGGGAGGTCCCTGCTTGAGTTGAGGTGGACAGGAACCAATGGTGTAAGACTCTATTTCCAGTATTGAATCTCTGATTATTTGAGAGCCTCGGACTTTGCATGTTTGTTTATTACGAGTTGTTTTCATATATAATGTGATCAACGCTGGATTTCACTATCCCGGTCTAAGACCAGGCCTACGATGATAGCCCATGACCTGAAAACTTATAAGTCTCCCGCGTGAGTCAGGTCCAGCCCACTCAGTCTTAAAACCGGGCCCTATTTAGATTTCTCAATCAGGTCGGCCCTGCCTTTTCCGGCCCAATGATCAGACCTCCTCTAAACTCAACCTTAATCTCATCTTCTAGTTCAGCCCGGAAGAAGGAAGGTGGCCAACCCATCCATCTGGTGGGACCATCCGCATGCGTGCCAGAGGAGGATTAAATGGCCGTTACGCATGAAGCAGAATATCTGATATTCTCGTACGACCGTATCAGAATGGCAGGGACAAGTGGCCCAATGGCGGTAAGACCGTTACATGTCACTGACAGACAATGGAAAAGGATAAAGGGGGAGGAACACTCTCCTCTCGGATTAAGCTTACAGAACGCTTTGTAAATCCTATTTTCTGAATCTCAGATTATCAATTGGCGCCGTCTGTGGAAAACGAAGGAGATCTTCTCATCGCCGGAGTTCAACTCTCACAATACCCACTGAGATCCACAATGGCCAACCATAACGAAAACAACCTTGCAAACACTCCCAACGACCTGAGCTCTGTCCAGGAGGGGCAACAGTTCTCTTTCCCTAGCCCCACAACCCCAAACAACCAAACACCAATCCCCTTCAACCCCTTACCGAGCCTGGCAGGGAACGCACCCGGAGCTGCCCTATCCAACCAGGACCTCCAAGCCATGGCCCTTCAGCTACAAAACACCGCCCACTGGCTGGGGCAGATGATGCAACAAAGGGGCCTTAGCACCCCAATGAATGTGACGCCTGTAGTAGAAGAACCCCGAACCAATGAACCCCAGCCTACATTCAACCACCCCCAAGCTATCAGCCAAGAAATCGGAGAAAGGGGGCGAAGAGCAGGAGGAGAAGAAGAACCAGAGGCTAGAGTTCATGGAAGAAGGGTGAGGGAGCTTATAGAGAACGATGAGGCGGACAGTTATTCTGCCGGAACAACCAGAAGAACGGGAAGTGAAGCTGGGGAAGAAGAATACCGTCTGGAGAAGAGAGACCTAGACAGGAGGAAGAAAGTGTAGATCAAAAACTGCAGAAACTGAGAGAACAGCTCTTAGCTGAACTGGGAGCGAAGGATCCCAACCAAGCCCTCTTGCCCACCTCTTCACCTTTCTCGAAGTGGGTGCAGCAAGAGACCGTCCCCAAGAAGTTTATGATGCCACCCATGGCGGCTTACGATGGAGCGGGAAACCCGAAGAAGCACGTCTTGAACTATAAGTCTTTCATGGAGTTGCAGACTTTATCAGATGCCTTGATGTGCAAGGTATTTCCAATGACACGCTCAGGACCAGCACGGGCATGGTTTAACAGTCTGTAGGTGGGAAGTATCAGGAGCTTTGGAGATTTAGCCAACGCCTTTGTCAGCCGGTTCATAGCCGGAGTTCCGGCTGACAGGAAGACCAGTTATCTAGAAACGGTCAGGCAGAGAAGGGACGAATCGTTAAGGGAGTATGTGGCCCGTTTTAATACGGAAGCTTTACAGATCCCCGAGCTGGATGAGGGGAGAGCGGTGGAGGCCATGCAGAAGGGGACGACCTCCCCTGAGTTTTTCGGCTCATTAAGCAGAAAGCCCCCCACCACGCTGGCAGAGCTGATGAAGAGGGCGGAGAAATACATAAGGCAAGATGACGCCCTGGTGACGAGTAGATTCGCCAAGGGGGCGGAAGACAAAGGAAAAGCCCCCGAAGAAAGGAGATCGGAGAGGCATGAGAAGAAACAGGGTAAGAAACCTGAGCCCTACAGGCAACCCTGGGACCGGAGAGACCAGAGACCTTTCCCTCCTCGGGTTCCAGAAAAAAAGCCATTCCCTCCACGTATTCCGGAGAACCTGACCCCGCTCAATGCATCCAGAGCTGAGGTGCTCATGGCAGTTCAGGATAAGGAGTTCCTACAATGGCCCAGGCCTATGAGGGCAGAAGCAGACTAGCGAAATCCTGACAAGTATTTTCAGTATCATTGCACCCACGGCCATGATACCAACAACTGCTACCGGCTGATTAGTGAGATCAAAAGGCTGATCAAGAGGGGACACCTCAGGAACTTTGTGAAGAAGCCAGAGGGGCAGAGGCCTCAACCGAACCCAGCAGCACAAGCACCCAGGAGGACGGGAGTAGGGCCGGTGAATGATGGCTCCAGTGGAACCATCAACATGATCGTTGGGGGGATCGGAGGTCGGATGAGCCGAAGGGGAAAGAAGAGAGGCCGAGATGGGGAAAGCAACAGCGCAGAAGTCATGCAGGTAGTTGAGCACTCTCCAATAACTATCACCTTCTCTTCGGAGGATGCCCAGGGGGTTCAGATGCCTCATGACGACGCCCTTGTTATTGAAGCCGTCATCCACAACTACCGGGTTAAGAAAATTTTGGTGGATGACGGGAGTAAGGTGAACTTGCTACCGTACCGGGTCTTCCAGCAGATGGGAATCCCTGAGGAGCAATTGGTTCAGGACCAAGCCCTAGTCAAAGGGATCGGGGGAGTCCCAGTACCTGTGGAGGGGAAAGTAAAGCTGGCCCTCACTCTAGGAGAAACGCCAAGAACTCGCACTCATTATGCGGTGTTCTTAGTAGTCAAACTCCCCCTGAGCTACAACGCAATACTGGGATGACCTGCGTTGTTCGACTTTGAGGCCTTAACCAGCATCAGGTATGTAACGACCCGAAAATCGGACCGCTACCGGCGCTAGGATCCAGATCGGCTTAAGGCCGCCGAGACCCGTAGCAAGCCTGACATATAACCTGTAAACCTGTTTAATCCCATACATGATCAACAACATGCATAAAAATTTAAACTTTTCTTTCATTCATCCAACTCAACCTGAACATACATGTACATAGTCCTGATCATAATCATGATCCCTCTGTGGGATCTCATCAATGCCCCAACGGGCGATACAACATGAGATGAGTTGGCTTTCATGAACATTATAAAACATTTCTATAGATCATGTATCAAAAGGGATAACAATACTCATAGGGTCAAGCACATCTATAACCTCAATATACCTCATTACATAACATACTGTAATCTCTTACATTACATCATAGTACAATTGTCATGTCCACAATCTAACTATTACATAAACATACTTCAAAACTCTGGCTAACCTCCTGGTCTACCCTGTACCTGCACATCTGGGGTTAGGGGAGAGGGGTGAGCTACAAAGCCCAGTGAGCAGAATAGAGAAATCATATATTAAAATTTCATGCTTTCATGAAATGCAACACATCACAACAAATCACATCTCGGATGGTATTGTCACCAATAGTCCTCTACATAGTCCAACTGTGCCGGGACGTAGAATGGGTACAACCGGTCTTTCTCTTAACATAACATATCATACAGTCCAACTGTGCCAGGGACGTAGAATGGGTACAACCTGGACTTCCTCTTACATCGTGTCAAGGACGTAGAATGGGTACAACCTGGACTTCCATACCATATCATGCCATAACATCATCATATCATATGAGGACTAAAGGATCATCCAATGACCAATCCACATCAATCATCATAAATGCAATGCAACATATTCGTGAATACTAATGCAAACAACCTACTATATCTCATGGCATTCATGATGCATGGATCATGCTCAAAATTCACATTTCATTTATTTTAAAACTTTAAGGTTTATTCCACTCACAGATCTTCAAAACATAAGTTAAAACCCGTGAAAATCATGGAAGATCTAAGGAAAACACTCAAGATCGAGGGAGGGGTGGCGGAGACTCACCTTGGCCGACAACGGGGGAGAAAAAGCTCGCCCGTGCCGACCTAAAGGACCCTTTTATAGGTGGCTGGCCAGGCCACGTTCGGGGGCCGAAAGTGCCTCCGCATGCATGCCATGTTCGGCGGCCGAACTTGACTTTCGGCGGCCGAACTTGACTTTCGGCGGCCGAACCTGGACTTCCCTCACTCATGCTTTCGGGGGCCTAACGTGCCTCCAAAACGCATGCATGTTCGGCGGCCGAACTTGACTTTCGGCGGCCGAACCTGGGTTTTCCTCCAAAGATTTTTTCATGCAAAACTCATTAAATTTTCATACTTAAAACCATGAAATACTTTAAAACATTTTAAGAAAACATGTTTCTACCCTACTAGAGGCTTCCGACATCCGAGATTCCACCGGACGGTAGGAATTCCGATACCGGAGTCTAGCCGGGTATTACAAGGTATTTGGCTATGAGATTCCCAACAGAAGCGAGAGTGGGGGTAGTCAGAGGAAGCCAGGAAGAGGCAAGAGCAGTGTACCTGGCCACGGTATCAGAGCCAAACTCGGCAGGAGAGAAACTTGACTCGGAAGTTCTTGAGGTCCGAGATGAGAAAAAAGAGGCCAGAACAGAGCCGGTTGGAGAGCTGGAGACCTTTCCCTTATTAGAAGCAGAGACAGATAAGGTCTTCAATCTTAACGCCGGCCTCACTGAAGAGCAGAAGGTGGAAGTCATGGCCCTGATCCAAGGTCACACGTCAAGCTTCGCCTGGAAGCCTTCTGACATGCCCGGGATTGACCTCAGAGTGATGACACACAAGCTGAATGTCCTCCCAGAGGCCAGGCCGGTAAAGCAGAAGAAGAGGGTAGTAGGAAGGGAGAAGCAGCAAGCCACCAGGGAGGAGGTGCAGAAGTTAGAAGAGGCAGGGTTTATTAGAGAGGTCATGTACCCACAGTGGCTAGCAAATCCTATATTAGTCAAAAAAGCCAATGGCAAATATAGGATGTGTATAGATTTTACAGACCTCAATCAAGCGTGTCCCAAAGATTGTTACCCCTCCCTGATATTATTAAAATGGTCGATTCTACGACCGGATTTGATTACATGTCGTCTTTGGATGCTATGTCTAGTTATCACCAAATTCTAATGGACAGGTCGGATGAAGAAAAAACCTCGTTCATAACGGAAGATGGGACCTACTGCTATAAAGCCATGCCTTTCGGGCTGAAGAATGCCGGGGCAACATACCAAAGATTGATGAATAAAATCTTCAAGGATCAGATCGGCAGGAATGTCGAAGTATATGTGGATGATATGGTGGTGAAGAGTCCGACTTTTCAGTAGCACTTAGTGGATCTGAAGGAGGTGTTCGAGGTGCTAGAGCAGTACAGAATAAAGCTGAACCCAGCGAAGTGTGCCTTCTCTATCAGGGGAGGAAAATTCCTGGGATACATGGTGAGTGGAAAAGGCATTGAGCCCAATCCGGAGAAAGTGGAAGCTATCCTGAATATGCCCGAGCCAACCTGCGTGAGGGATGTCCAAAGACTTACTGGAAGAGTGGTGGCGCTCAATCGCTTCATGTCGAGGTCGGCAGAAAAATGCTTGCCGTTCTTTAAGAAGTTGAGGAAAGTGCCGAACTTCGAATGGATCGAGGATTGCCGAGAAGCTTTCAAACAGCTCAAAAGCTATCTCAGCTCGCCTCATGTACTTAGCAGTCCACTAGAGGGAGAAGAGATCCTGATTTATTTGTCAGCCTCAGAACAAGCCGTCAGTGCTGTGTTGATAAGGGTGGAAGGAGGAGAGCAGAAGCCTGTTTTCTATGTCAGCAAAGTGCTCAAAGATGCCGAGGTGAGATACCTGAACATCGAAAAAATAGCATATGCCCTGTTGCTGGCAGTCAGAAAATTCAGGGTCTATCTCGAAAGCCACCAAGGAGTAGTGATGACAGACCAGCCATTAAAGAAGATCCTCCACAGGCCGGAAACATCAGAGCGAATGCTCGCCTGGTCCATTGAGATTAGCCCCTATTGCTTAGAGTACCGACCCCGGACCACCATAAAATCTCATGCCCTTGCTGACTTCATAGCAGAGTGCTCGTTCAATGAAGAACAAATGGAACGGGGTGAGTCATCTTTGGAAGAGTTGGGGAATGAGAGGGAAGGGCAGTCCTCTCAAGAATTCAGCTGGAAGCTGTATGTGGATGGGGCATCAGGCGCTGGGGGCAGTGGTGCTGGAATAATGTTGAAGGGACCTGAAGAATTTAAGGTTTGCTATGCCCTACGCCTAGAATTCAAGGCTTCTAATAATGTGGCAGAGTATGAAGCCTTAATAAACGGAATGCTGGTAGCAATGGAGGTAGGGGCAACCGACCTCGAGGTAAATAGTGACTCCCAGCTGGTGATCAATTAGATAACAGGGGCATATCAGGCCAGAGACCCTACCATGAAGAACTACCTAGTGAAGGCAAAGGCCATAGAAGCCGAACTCAAGAGTCGGGGAATTACAGTCAGGTATCAGAGAATACCTCGGGAAGAGAATGAAGAGGTAGACCTGCTCAGCCGATTGTCTAAAGAGGAGCTAGAACAACTCCCTGATGAGGTATACGTACAACACATTAGCACACCTGACTTTGACAAAGTGGCCACTGTATTGCAGATGGAGCAAAGCCAGAGCTGGATGACCCCATACCTGGAATACCTGGAGAAGGGAAAGCTCCCTGAAGACAAGGACGAAGCAAAGAAGATAGCAGCTCATGCCGCTAATTACTAAGCAGTAAGAGGGACTTTGTACAGAAGGGGGAAATCCAGCCCGTGGCTCCGAGGTGTGAGCCCGGAGGAGGCAATAAAGGTGATGGAAGAGATACACAGGGGAGTGTGTGGAGCTCATGAAGGAGCAGGAACGCTAGCAAACAAGATATTCAGGCAGGGATACTACTGGCCCACTGTTAAAAAAGAGGCTGAAGAGTTTGTCCGAAGATGTGATGTGTGCCAGAGGTTTGCCAAAGCCATTAATGTCCCAGCCACTCCTCAGTCCAGCATATCCAGCCCGTGGCCATTCTCGCAGTGGGGAATAGATATCCTGGGACCTTTTCCCAAGACCACGGGTGTAACGACCCCAAAAATGGACCGTCACCGGCGCTAGGATTCAGGTCGGCTTAAGGCCGCCATAACCCGAAGCAAGCCTGCTATACTCTCTGTGTACCTGTAAATCTCATACATGATCCTACATTTTCTATGAACATAACAACTCTTGTCTGAACCAAGGCTTAACCTGTGCATGCACTATCACTGTACTCTGTACTCTGTCCTCTGTACCCCTGGCTAGAGCTTGCTCTAGATGGGTTAACTCATACCTGTTAAGCCTGGTTTTCACATACAGAAAAACATATACATATACAGATCATGTACAAAACATACATCACTAGGTCAAGCACATTTCTAACTGTATACATAACTATTACATCTCTTTAATATTACATGTCCATTCTAAGCTATTACAAAGCTCTTTACTCTTTCTGTACTCTGCTGGACTGTCCCTGTACACTGTACACTGAACCTGCAAAACTGGGGTTAAGGGAGTGGGATGAGCTTTATAGCCCAGTGAGTAGAACAGTAAAACATCTCAGTAAAATATGATCTCATGGAATGCACCATAGCACAGACAAACCACATCAAGAGTAAACCTGTCACCACATAGTCCCAGTAACTCTGTGCCAGGGCGTAGAATCAAGCACCTGGTCTTCCTGTTATATATGTATATGTGTATATAACACCTCTGTACTTACCATTGCCAGGGCGTAGTCAAAGGCTCCTGGACTTTACTATATACCTGCCAGGGCGTAGTCAAAGGCTCCTGGACTTCTCTATACCTGCCAGGGCGTAGTCAAAGGCTCCTGGACTTCCTGTCTGAGACTATTAGATCATTCAGCATTCACTCACATCATCAAATACCAATGCAATGCAACATATTCGTGGATACTAATGCAATCAACCTATTCATGATGCATGGGATATGTTAAAACATTCCATTGTGCAAGTAAAAGAATTAAGTTTAGTTCCACTCACCTCTGGCTATCTGGACTGACTGACTCTGCAGGCTCTGAAACTCTGGAGCAGTACTCACTGCTGCTCTCTCTGGTTCCTCTGGTCTGAACCTATACAGATAGACTGAAATGAGGGACCAAACTAGCTTATGAACAACTCTATGAAACGGCCCAAGAATCCCCTTAAACTCACTCCCACATCCATGCAAAGCATGCAAAAGAAAGCTGGACAGAACACTTTCGGCGGCAGGTTCGGCGGCCGAAAGTCCTCTCCAGAGACGAAACGCAAGCACCTTCGGCGGCCGAATCTCAAGCTTCGGCGGCCGAACCCTTTCGGGGGCAAGCTTCGGGGGCCAAAAGGCACTCCAGAGACGAAAGGCTCTAACCTTCGGCGGCACCTTCGGCGGCCGAATCCCCCAAACAGAGCCGAACCTCAAAAATACTCAGGGGCAAGCTGTGGCAGCCAAAGCCACCATGCAAGGGGTTCGGCGGCCGAATGCACCTTCGGCTGCCGAACCTGAGTTCATCCAGAACTCAGCCCCGACGGCAAACACGTTCCTCCTTCCCTTCAATCTCTCAAACCATGCATATGTCAATTCCTCAACACACATATACTCAAGTATATGAACATAGGGGTCCAAAACTACCTAACAACCCCAACAAACAAATCAAACATAACACATAATCATGCTTACAAGCATAAATCATCAAAAAACATCATTTTTCAACCTAAGCTTGCATCTCTAACCAAACCTTCATAAAACTTCTGTATAACATTAAAACAAGTTCAAGATCTTTACTTACCTCCTGTAAATAAAAAGATGACCGATCTGAACAAAGAAAATGGATCAACTTCTCTTCAAACTCATAAAACCTCAAAACTTGCTTTTTAACTTCAAAACTTTCAAACCCTTTGAAACCCTTAGCCTGAACAGCTAAAAGCTTGCAGATAAATCATGGGAGATGTGGCCAACTTCTGGACATGATCTGGTGATAACACCTATCCAAAATGCTGACTAAGGGATACAAAACTGCTGGCTAAGCAACTCAGCTTCGGCTGCCGAATTGCATGCAAAACCATGCAACATTCGGGGGCCGAACCTGAATTTCGGAAGCCGAACATTGGGCACTTTCGGCGGCCGAACTTGGCTCCTCTACCTTGGTTCATTTCAACTCAAAACTTAGTTCCATTTACCTTTAACACATTAAAACATACAACATTTCTTTAGAACATCATATCTCCTACCCTTCTAGAGGATTCTGACATCCCGGAGTCCACCGGATGACAAGAATTCCGGTGCTGGACTCTAGCCGGGTATTACATTCTCCCCCCCTTAAGAACATTCGTCCTCGAATGTTCCTAAAAGAAACAATGAACACATAAAAAGGAGGAAACGAACCTCAAAACAAATATGGATATTGCTGGAGCATAGACTCCCGCGTCTCCCAAGTGCACTCTTCTAGATTATGGTGGTTCCACAGAACTTTCACCATCGGAATCTCCTTGTTCCTTAGCTGTCTGATCTGTGTGTCCAAAATCCGCACTGGCTGCTCTATATAGGTGAGATCTGTATGAATCTCCACCTCAGGCTCACTCAGAACCTAATTCGGATCTGACACAAACTGTCGTAGCATAGAAACATGAAAGACCGGGTGAATTCGCTCCATAGAAGCAGGTAAATCCAGCTTATACGACACATTTTCGATCCTCTGCAACACCTCAAAGGGTCCAATGTACCGTGGAGCTAATTTACCCTTCTTCCCAAAATGAACCACTCCTTTCATTGGAGACACTTTCAGCAATACCCAATTACCCTCCTGGAACTCTAACTGCTTTCTGCGAACGTCTGCATAACTTTTCTGTCTGCTCTGCGCTGTTCTGATTCTTTCTCTGATCATGGGCACCATTCTACTGGTAATGTCTACTAACTCTGGCCCTGCAAGAGTCTTCTCTCCTACCTCTTCCCAGCAAACAGGTGATCTGCACTTCCTCCCATACAAAGCTTCATAAGGAGCCATCCCTATGCTAGCATGATGGCTGTTATTGTAAGCAAACTCCACCAAAGGTAGATGCTGCCTCCAAGAACCACCAAAATCTAACACACATAGTCGAAGCATCCTCTATGGTCTGGATGGTCCTTTCTGACTGTCCATCAGTCTGTGGGTGGAAAGCAGTGCTAAAATCCAATCGCGTGCCCATCGCACTCTGCAGACTCTGCCAAAAGCGGGAGGTAAACTGATGTCCTCTATCTGAGACTATCGACACTGGAACTCTATGTAATCTCACGATCTCATCCAGATAGACCTGTGCCAACTTATCCACAGAATAGTTACTCCGTACTGGAAGAAAATGAGCAGATTTCGTGAGTCTGTCCACAATCACCCAGATAGAGTCTATCCTGTTGGACGTTGCTGGTAAGCCCACTACAAAATCCATAGCTATGTTTTCCCATTTCCATTCTGGAATCGGCAGTGGGTTAAGCATTCCGGCTGGTTTCTGATGCTCTAGTTTCACCCTCTGGCAAACCTCACAGGCTGTCACGAACTGTGCCACTTCTTTCTTCATGGCTGGCCACCAATAAACCTTTTTCAGATCCTGGTACATCTTGGTGGCTCCTGGGTGAACACTATACCTCGCATTATGAGCTTCCCTCATAATGTCTTCCTTCACACTGCCCCTATCTGGTACACAAAGTCGACTCCCATAGCGAAGGATCCCTTTACTGTCAAATCTGAACTCTACACTGTTGCCTGACTGAACAGTCCTGGCAATTTTCATCAACTCAGGGTCCTCATGCTGTCTCTGAGCTATCTGCTCCAGAAACATAGGTGTCACTCTCATCTGTGCTATCAACGCACCTGTACCAGACAACTCTAGCTGTAATCCCTCGTCTAAGAGCTTATAAAGCTCCATCACAACTGGTCTCCGTTCTGCTGCTATATGGGATAGACTGCCTAGTGATTTCCGGCTTAGGGCGTCTGCCACAACATTCGCCTTACCCGGATGATACTGGATCTTACAATCATAATCACTGAGCAATTCTACCCATCTCCGCTGCCTCAAATTCAGCTCTCTCTGACTCAAGATGTACTGTAAACTCTTGTGATCAGTGAAGATCTCGCATTTAACCCCATAGAGGTAATGCCGCCACATCTTAAGTGCAAAGATAACGGCTGCCATCTCTAGGTCATGGGTAGGGTAATTCAACTCGTGCTTCTTCAACTGTCTAGAAGCCTAAGCTATCACCCTATCACTCTGCATCAAAACACAACCCAATCCCACTCGAGATGCATCACAGAACACTGTGAAGTCCTCATGACTCACAGGCAGAGCTAACACTGGTGCTGTAGTCAATCTTCTCTTGAGCTCCTCAAAGCTCTCTTCACACTGGTCTGACCAGATAAACTTCTGTTTCTTCTGAGTCACTTTGGTCATAGGAGCTGCTATCTTGGAGAAGTCCTGAACGAACCTCCTGTAGTAACCTGCCAGTCCCAGAAAGCTTTTAATCTCAGTCACTGTAGTGGGTCTAGGCCAGTTAGCTACAACCTCTATCTTCTTGGGATCTACCTCAATACCCTCTGCTGATACCACATGTCCCAAGAAGGAAATGCTCCTCAACCAAAACTCACACTTCGAGAACTTGGCATATAAACCATGCTCTCTCAGTGTCTGCAGAACTATCCTCAGATGCTGGGCATGCTCCTCTGCATCTCTGGAATACACTAAGATATCATCGATAAACACAATGACAAAGTGATCCAGAAATTCACTGAATACCCTGTTCATGAGATCCATAAATGCTGCAGGGGCATTATTCAACCCGAACGGCATCACTAAGAACTCATAATGCCCATATCTGGTCCTGAAAGCTGTCTTAGGCACATCTGCCTCTCTGACTCTTAACTGATAATACCCGGACCTCAGATCTATTTTCGAGAAACAACCTGCTCCAGCTAGCTGGTCAAATAGATCGTCAATCCTAGGTAGAGGATACCTATTCTTGATAGTGACCTTGTTCAACTGTCTGTAGTCGATACAAAGTCTGAGGGATCCATCCTTCTTTCTAACAAAGAGCACTGGAGCACCCCAAGGTGAGGTACTAGGGCGGATGAAACCCTTATCTACCAAGTCCTGCAACTGCTCTTTTAACTCTTTTACCTCTGCTGGTGCCATCCTGTAGGGAGGAATAGAGATAGGTCTGGTACCTGGCAGCAATTCAATTTCAAACCCTATCTCCCTATCAGGTGGGAGTCCTGGTAAATCGTCTGGAAAAACATCGAGAAACTCTCGGACCACTGGTACTGTAGCTGGTTCCCTCACCTAACTGTCTAGCTCTCTCACATGAGCTAGAAACCCCTGACAACCCCTCCTAAGCAAACGACGAGCCTGAAGGGCTGAAATCATACCTCTGGGTATACCTCTCCTGTCTCCTCTGAAGACACACTCTGACCCATCCTGGTCTCTAAGACGCACGAGCTTCTCTCTACAGTCCAAAGTAGCACTATATGTAGATAACCAATCCATCCCTAGAATGACATCAAAATCCGTCAAATCTAGAACCACAAGGTCAGCTGGAAGGTATCTACCCTCTATAAACACTGGACTGAAACGACAGACTGACACTGCCACTGATGGGTCACATTTAGGTCCACTGACCCAGAGAGGATACTCTAACTCAGAACTGATCCAACCCAATCTCTCTATGGCTCTCGAAGCAATAAAGGAATGAGAAGCACCGGGGTCCATCAAAGCATACACATCGGAACACCCAATGATGAGATTACCTGACACCGCTGTGTTCGACGTGTTAGCCTCCTCCTGTGTCACAGTGAAAATCTGTGCTGGGGCTACCGGATTTCCACCTCGGGAACCTGCTGCTGAAGTAGAGGCTGCCCCTCTCCCTCTACCTCTGCCACTACTCTGAGGTATGACTGAAACTGCTGGCCAAACAACTGGCTGTACCACACTGCCTGAACTCATCTGCTGGGATGGTGCAATAGTCATCTGCGGACAATCCCGAGCAATATGCCCTTCCTGCCCACATCGAAAACAAGCTGTAGATCCCAACCGACAAACTCCTCCATGTGGTTTTCCGCATCGTCTGCATACTGGAGCTGTGCCAGAGCTTGAGCCACTACCTATTCCCAGACCTGACTTCACTTTACTCCAGAACTTACCCTTTGTTCCTTTTGCTCTATCCCATCTTTTACTGCCTGGAGTGGGGACTTTCGAACCCGAAGCCTGTGCCTTTGACTGTTTCTGAATATTGGCACTAGCTTCCATTTTCCTAGCTGCGTCCACTATGGTATGGAAACTCTCCTTTTCTGCTGGAAGAATCAAGGAAGCATACCTGGGATGCAGTCTCATAGTATATCTCCTTGCTTCCTTTTGATCAGTATCATAGGCTTGACCCACGTACTGACGCAGATCCAGGAACTTATCTGTGAATTCATCAACGCTCATCTCATCTTTCTGTATCAGCTGTTCGAATTCAATTACTTTCATCTCCCTGGAACTATCAGGAAAAGCCCACCCTGCAAATTCATTGGCGAACTCTCCCCAAGACATGCTGGTCATCCTAGGTTCCACATAATTCTTGAACCATTCTCTGGCCTTCTTGCATTTAAGTGTAAACCCTGCCATCTCAATGGCTCTCCTATCATCAGCTCCCAATTCACTGGTTATCATCCTAACTGCTCTGAGGTAATCAAATGGATCATCTCCCGTGTTATATTTAGGAGCATCCAATTTCAAGTACTCCGTCATTTGGACTTTACCTCCAGATGAGCTAGGTTCATGTCTGTCAACAACAGGGGCTACTGGTTCTGGTGGTGGTACTGGGTCATTTGGCTCTGGGTGTGCTGCACTTGGATGGGTAGGGGAAGATGGATACATAGGATATGGTGGATAGTAAGGATAAGGCATATAAGGCATGTAAGGAGGATATGGGACAAAACTAGAGTACTCCGACATACCTCCCATCGGATACTCTGGGTCCTGCGGAAAGGCTGGATAGCCAAAACCTGAGGCCTGAGCACCTCCCTGCGACTCTCCCATACCTTCCTCAAATCTGCCTATACCCATGCTATCATCTCTCGACTGATCAATCTCCATAGCCTCCCTCCTTTCCTCTGATCTTCCTCCCCTAGCTGTACCTCTTCTGCTCTCGTCTACAGACTTTCGAGGGTCTATTGACGTACCTTCCCTGCTAGATCGCTGAGACCTTGCCCTGGGCAATGCAGGAGGACGAGCAGCTGGTCTCTCACTCTCTGGTGGGACTCCAGTCAATCGAGCTGATCGACGAGTTCCTCTCATCTTTACTCTGGAAACACAACATATAACATAACACTTTAGCACATAAACATCACATATCAATACTCCACATGCAAAACTCAACTCATGGCATAGCATAGCAGATAGGACTCAATACCCTATCCTAGTGGACATGATTTCCTATTGTGCTTGACCACTTCTACCCTGTATGAGCCCGACACTGTCTCTATAGGTCCGATCATGTGAACCTAGGGCTCTGATACCAATCTGTAACGACCCCAAAAATGGACCGTCACCGGCGCTAGGATTCAGGTCGGCTTAAGGCCGCCAGAACCCGTAGCAAGCCTGCTATACTCTCTGTGTACCTGTAAATCTCATACATGATCCTACATTTTCTGTGAACATAACAACTCTTGTCTGAACCAAGGCTTAACCTGTGCATGCACTATCACTGTACTCTGTACTATGTACTCTGTCCTCTGTACCCCTGGCTAGAGCTTGCTCTAGATGGGTTAACTCATACCTGTTAAGCCTGGTTTTCACATACAGAAAAACATATACATATACAGATCATGTACAAAACATACATCACTAGGTCAAGCACATTTCTAACTGTATACATAACTATTACATCTCTTTAATATTACATGTCCATTCTAAGCTATTACAAAGCTCTTTACTCTTTCTGTACTCTGCTGGACTGTCCCTGTACACTGTACACTGAACCTGCAAAACTGGGGTTAAGGGAGTGGGATGAGCTTTATAGCCCAGTGAGTAGAACAGTAAAACATCTCAGTAAAATATGATCTCATGGAATGCACCATAGCACAGACAAACCACATCAAGAGTAAACCTGTCACCACATAGTCCCAGTAACTCTGTGCCAGGGCGTAGAATCGAGCACCTGGTCTTTCTGTCATATATGTATATGTGTATATAACACCTCTGTACTTACCATTGCCAGGGCGTAGTTAAAGGCTCCTGGACTTTACTATATACCTGCCAGGGCGTAGTCAAAGGCTCCTGGACTTCTCTATACCTGCCAGGGAGTAGTCAAAGGCTCCTGGACTTCCTGTCTGAGACTATTGGATCATTCAGCATTCACTCACATCATCAAATACCAATGCAATGCAACATATTCGTGGATACTAATGCAATCAACCTATTGCATATTCATGATGCATGAGATATGTTAAAACATTCCATTGTGCAAGTAAAAGAATTAAGTTTAGTTCTACTCACCTCTGGCTATCTGGACTGACTGACTCTGCAGGCTCTGAAACTCTGGAGCAGTACTCACTGCTGCTCTCTCTGGTTCCTCTGGTCTGAACCTATACAGATAGACTGAAATGAGGGACCAAACTAGCTTATGAACAACTCTATGAAACGGCCCAAGAATCCCCTTAAACTCACTCCCACATCCATGCAAAGCATGCAAAAGAAAGCTGGACAGAACACTTTCGGCGGCAGGTTCGGCGGCCGAAAGTCCTCTCCAGAGACGAAACGCAAGCACCTTCGGCGGCCGAATCTCAAGCTTCGGCGGCCGAACCCTTTCGGGGGCAAGCTTCGGGGGCCAAAAGGCACTCCAGAGACGAAAGGCTCTAACCTTCGGCGGCACCTTCGGCGGCCGAATCCCCCAAACAGAGCCGAACCTCAAAAATACTCAGGGGCAAGCTGTGGCAGCCAAAGCCACCATGCAAGGGGTTCGGCGGCCGAATGCACCTTCGGCTGCCGAACCTGAGTTCATCCAGAACTCAGCCCCGACGGCAAACACGTTCCTCCTTCCCTTCAATCTCTCAAACCATGCATATGTCAATTCCTCAACACACATATACTCAAGTATATGAACATAGGGGTCCAAAACTACCTAACAACCCCAACAAACAAATCAAACATAACACATAATCATGCTTACAAGCATAAATCATCAAAAAACATCATTTTTCAACCTAAGCTTGCATCTCTAACCAAACCTTCATAAAACTTCTATATAACATTAAAACAAGTTCAAGATCTTTACTTACCTCCTGTAAACAAGAAGATGACCGATCTGAACAAAGAAAATGGATCAACTTCTCTTCAAACTCATAAAACCTCAAAACTTGCTTTTTAACTTCAAAACTTTCAAACCCTTTGAAACCCTTAGCCTGAACAGCTAAAAGCTTGCAGATAAATCATGGGAGATGTGGCCAACTTCTGGACATGATCTGGTGATAACACCTGTCCAAAATGCTGACTAAGGGATACAAAACTGCTGGCTAAGCAACTCAGCTTCGGCTGCCGAATCGCATGCAAAATCATGCAACATTCGGGGGCCGAACCTGAATTTCGAAAGCCGAACATTGGGCACTTTCGGCGGCCGAACTTACCTTCGGCGGCCGAACTTGGCTCCTCTGCCTTGGTTCATTTCAACTCAAAACTTAGTTCCATTTACCTTTAACACATTAAAACATACAACATTTCTTTAGAACATCATATCTCCTACCCTTCTAGAGGATTCTGACATCTCGGAGTCCATCGGACGACAAGAATTCTGGTGCCGGACTCTAGCCGGGTATTACAACGGGTCAGAAAAAGTTTGTAGTGGTGGCTGTGGAGTACTTCTCAAAATGGCCAGAAGCGGAGGCAATCCCCACGATCACAGCCCGTAAGATGATAGACTTCGTATGGGGCAACATCATCTGCAGGTTTGGAATACCGAAAGTACTCATCTCAGACAACGGCAGACAGTTTGACTGCAGTGCCTTCAGAGCGTTCATAGCAAATATGGGCATATGGCACAAGTTTTCCTCGGTGGCCCATCCTCAGACCAACGGTCAAACAAAGGTCACTAATAGAGCCATCCTCCAGGGATTGAAGAAGCGGCTGGATGGGGCAAAGGCGAATTGGGCAGAAGAGCTCAATAGCATTCTGTGGGCACTCTGAACTACCCCCAGGACGTCCACTAAAGAAACGCCTTTTGCACTCGCGTTTGGCACTGAAGCTGTAGTTCCAATCGAGCTGCAGGTCCCCACCCATCGAGTCCAATTCAATAGCGAGAGCACCAACGACGACAAGTTAAGAAGTAACCTGGATGCTCTGGAAGAAGTTAGGGAGGAAGCTCAAGTCCGAACTGCTGCTTATCAGCAAAGAACGACCCGTTATTACAATCAAAGGGTCAGAGAAAGAAGCCTGAAAGTAGGAGACCTGGCCCTGAGAAACCTGGAAGCTACTGAAAAGAGAGCGGCAGTAGGAAAGTTGGCACCGACCTGGGAGGGTCCCTTCAGAGTAGCAAAAGTGGTCAAACCGGGGGTATATCGAATTGAGGACATGCAAGGAAACCCTGAGCCTCATGCTTGGAATATCCAGCATTTGAAAAGGTACTTCCTCTGAGATATTATCAAATGTAAAAAGATCGATTGTACTTTAAAGCATGGTAATAAAATGGACGTTGTCATCATCCAAATTCTTTATTTGCCATAACTAACGTTGTTTTCATGAAAGAAACAAAAGAAAAAAATAAAACAGGCACCAAGGCCCAAGACCTCAGGGAGGTAGGTCACCGGGATCCCCAAGATCTCCCGGCACTACAAGACCGGGATCTCCAAGATCTCCCGGCACCACAAGACCGGGATCCCCAAGATCTCCCGACACCAAAAAACCGAGCTGAAAAGACAAAAATAATGTAAAGACAAAAGTGCCTACCTGAGACACGCAAATATAAGCCCGGAAAAACAAGCAAGAAAAAGGCCGAACTCAGCAAGCTACAAGCCTCCTATGATCCAGGAGGAAACCTAAAGCATGAGCAGACAAGGCCCTAGTCTTGATATCTATCAGAGCAGAACTAAAACCAAAAAGCCAGCCCTGCTCATCACTTTAAAAGGTACATGATCCTTTTTACTTTAGTTATATGAAGGTTATACACCCAAGCCCATATTAATGAAGTAATAAAAGAAAAATGAGGACGTCCAGTCAATTGTTAAAAATCAAACTCATGAAGATTAATTAAACACGTAGCTTAAAGATTTTTATCCTTAAGGCAGATCCAGTTCGGAAAAGGCCTGCAGATAAGAATGCCCTTATGAAATTGGAAAAGTTCATAAGTTAGAAGTTAAGTCCCTTGCTAAAATTCCAACCCTGATTGGCTCGGGGGCAAGAAGTGAAAAACGGTATAATTGATTCCTTAGAAGAATTATCGAGCATAGCTTAGGTGTTTTATTCCTAAGTCTTTAACAAATTAAATAAGTGGGGCTTTTAACAGATTAAGTAGCTTGATGAAGCAGGAGAAACAAACAAAGGTAAAAGTAACTCAAGTATAGACATAAAGCAGAAAATAACCTAAGTGTGAATAGAAAATAAAAATAGAATTGCATTAAAGGAAAAATAAAAGTTACAACCTACTCTACTGAAGGAAAAACCGCCCTTAGAGGACTTACATGCCTAGGTATATCTACGTTGTCTACATCACTATTTCCTATACTACTATTTACAAAGGGTACAATTCCCCCCCTTGGGGCCCTGCTTCCTCCTGCCCCTGAGGCCCAGCACCTTCATCTCCCTTCCCCAGCTCGGCATCTGTCTCAGAAGGCCCAGCTACAGTGCGAGAAGCGCCTTTAGGCAAAGGTCTGTCATCCTCCCCGTAGAGCACCTCCTCGCCATCAGAGTCTTCCTCAGCGGCTCGGAGTTCAGCCAACGGGGTGGAGGGGGCATATCTGGTAGTCCTCAGGCCTCGATTGTATCTAGAGACGAACATGCGGAAGCCCTTATTCCATATGGCTGTTTTCATCTCGCCAGAAGCTTTAAACTCCGCAAGTTGCTCCTCGCAGGCCTCAGCTATCTTGGCTTTCAGCTCTGAAGAGTCCTTATAGCTCTGAAGATGAGCCTCGCAGGCCTGCTGAATCTCCCTTTTTAGCTCGGCCGACTCCTTATACTCCCTCAGACGCTCCTCGCACTCTAGCTGGACTCTATCTTCAGCCAGCTTGGCATCTTCGAGCAAGGCTGAGCACCTCTTCTCCAAAGCATTGACTTGTTGGCAGAGTTGTTGATTCTGAAGTTTGGACTCCTCTGCCGCCAAGGTCAAGCCCTTAACGCTGTCAGCTTGCTTGCTCAGCTCTTGCTCCAGGACTACAACCTGAGCTAGGGCTTCTTCTCTCTGCGCCAGCACGGCATCAAAATCTGCCTTCAGTAGCTCGTGCTGGTGTCGGGCCTCATCCTTCTGGCTCAGGGCCTCATCCCTTTCTTGTCGGATCTCCTCCAAGGAGGACAGTTGCTTTAAAGCCTTGTTGTGCTGATCTTCTGCCTCAGCTGCCCTCCCATCAGCCCTTTTGAGGGCCTCCAGCGCAGTATGTAGCTCTATCTGGAGGGACCTGGAGTGTTCCCGAGCGGCCACGAGATTGCCCCAGGCGTCGTTGGTTGCTGAGAAGTTCTCCTCCAGGCGTGCCTCCTCAATCCGGCGATCTACAGACTCCCAGAGAGAGTGGTCACGAGCGTCCACCTCCATAAAAAGGCCCATCACCTAGCACAAAGAAAAAACCGTTAAAACAAAGAAACAAAGAAAGCCAAAACGAAAACAAAAGGGACAACTTACCATCAAGAGCATCTCCCTGATTCTATCTCCGAGCTCCCCTCGAGGTCGAGACCAAAATGCTGCTTGCTCTCGAGTAAAACCAGCCAAAAGGCCAGTCAGAGCAAGCAAACGAGGGTCCGAAGCCTCCGTGATCCCACCGAACATCCGCTCCCGCAAGATCTCCGCTACAACGCTCGCCGGAGTTTGATGAGTAATATCCTCCGCGTTCAGAATGTCGTTGTCAGGAGCAGACAACAGGGGCACCACGAGAGCCTCTTTCTTCTTCTCGAGAGGAGGGAGAGCTGAAGCCGGTCTCCTAGAAGCCCGAGACTTCTTAGGGACGGGAACCGGGGCAGGCACTTCGGCTGAAGCAGGACGCTTGCCCCCGACCTTCTTTGCGACACCTCCACCATCAGTGGGTCCGGGCCCCATTCCCTCGGAAGTAGGGACAACCCCAAGAAGGGCCTCCTGGGCACCTTCGCCCGCCGGGATGACCTCCATTCCTTTTTCCGGAGCCCTCTCCTCAGCAGTGGAGGTCTCAAGCCTCACCTCCGGAACCTCCTCAGAAGGAAGGACAGGATCCGTCCTCGCCAGCTCGGTGCCTTCAACCGGCCTAGAGATGACCCCTGGAGCCTCCTCCGTCCCTTCATTAGAAGTCCGTCGAGACCGGGAGCCTGGGAGGACTGAGGAGCCGAGCTCGATCTGCTACGGCTGGATGGCCGCGAAGACTTGCTACTTCGAGAGCTCGGCTTGGGAGCTCGAGAAGGAGCTAGGACAGGGGGCCGGCTAGCCGACCTGGAGGACATGACTTCGGCCACCCTTTGAGTAGCCTCTCCCACGGATTGCCCAGCCAGAAGGGCATCCAGAGCAACGTTCATGCTTTCCCGGGACAATGTAAGGTTCTTGGGAGGCTTGATTTGGTCCATTTTTGCTTCAGAAGCTGCAAAAATCCAAAATCAGGGCAAGTCAGAACAGTACTCAATAAAAATCATCAAAACCAGATTAAAACGAGCAAATGGAATAAAGTACCCGTGTCCTTGATATCCTGAAGGTTGGACGCATATAAGCACTTTTCGACGTCATACTTCTTTTCGACAGAAGTCAGTCGAACAAACCCGACCTGCTCGGTAAGGCTCAATTGAGGCAGGTCGTTGCAACCCAACGAAACATCCTCCCAGTCGAGTCCTATCTCCCAAGCCAATCCAGTCTCCTTCTTCAATTCCACCACAACAAAACCCTGTACCCAGCCCTTGATGGAGTCCTTATAGCCCGTCAAAATTGACAGCTCTCCGCGAGGGGCAAAATAGTAAAACTTTTGGCTCGCCTTGACTAGCCTGAAGAAGGTAACGAACAGACGCACTGTGGGTGTGAACCCTCAGCTCAGACACAGAGATTCAAAAGAAGACTTGAAAAGAATGGAATTAGGGGTCAGCATTCGAGGGGTAATCTCGAAATACCGGAAGACCTCGATGAAGAAGGGAGAGAAAGGAAAGGATAAACCGTATTCCCTCTGCTTAATGAAAAATACTAAACTCACATCCTTCTGAGGGTCGATCAGACCAGAGGGAGAAGGATTAGGAAGAACGATCCTCTCATTCCGGTAAGGGGCCCGGATGTGAAAAAGGGGGGTATCCAAGTACTCCCTGGAAATGAAGTTTCTGATGTTGGACGGGGTAATGCTAGACTCTAGGTTGACGACATCGGGAAGATGAGAGCTATCCATGGTAGGAGAAGAGACGTACCTGGAAAGTAGTTAGAGTAGATGAGCAGAGAAAAGCGAAGAGATCAGAAGGACAGAACAAGCAACTCGCATAGAGAGCAAAGGAAAGCAAGAGTTTGGAGAAGATGGAGAGAATTCAAAATTCGAAATGACAATAAGGTGAAAAGATGTTCTGAGGCAAGCTGTACTTAGACGGCGCGGTCATAATGATTCTCGGTATTTACCCCCTCATCATTCGGGCAATAACTGATGAGAAGGTAAAGGGGCAATTGATGACTGCTGGATTTCACTACCCCGGTTTAAGGCCAGGCCCACGATGACAGCCCATGACCTGAAGGCTTCTAAATCTCTCGCGTGAGTCAGGTCCAGCCCGCTCAGTCTTAAGACCGGACCCTATTTAGATTTCTCAATCATGCCGGCCCTGCCTTTTTTGGCCCAATGATCAGACCTCCTCTAAGCTCAGCCTTAATCTCATCTTCCAGCCCAGCCCAGAAGAAGGAAGGTGGCCAGCCCATCCATCTGGTGGGACCATCCGCATGCGTGCCAGAGGAGAATTAAATGGCCGTTACGCATGAAGCAGAATATCTGATATTCTCGTACGACTGTATCAGAATGGCAGAGAAAGGTGGCCCAATGGTGGTAAGGCCATTACACGTCACTGACAGATGATGGAAAAGGATAAAGGGGGAGGAACACTCTCCTCTCGGATTAAGCTTACAGAACGCTTTGTAAACCATATTTTCTGAATCTCACATTATCATAATGTTTCTTTTCAAATTAAATATCAATAATTATTTATCAACATTCAATAAAATTAACTGTCATTTATTTGGCAATATCAATTTATATATTATTAATGAGTTTTATTAAAATTATCGTAATTTTAAATTAAATTAAATAATTCAGTTTGTAAATATAAATTTTATTTTTTAATTAAAAAATTAATTAATAAATTTTTAAAAATATAAAATTAAATATCTTATTTCACCGAATGATATGAATTAACTAGATTTTTCTCATTAATAAGATTATGCTGAGATTATAGTAATTTAGCCATAGCCATGTTGTGTTGACTATTATGTTGGATTATGATAGGGATGATAGTCTCCCAACCACAAATAATAATAAAATAATAAATTATCAGTTGGATGGTTTGTGAGCCCTGACCACCTAACAAATAATAAAATGTATAAAATAAATATGGTCGGTTCAACAATAAAATAAAATAATATTTTTTGAAAGATTCATCACGTAGTGCTTGTAGATTCTATATTGGACTTTAATGCGTATAATCACGTGCTTTTCAGATGGTAAAGTTTTTCTTTTGAATGATAAAATTCATTGGAGTCGCAACCATAATCAAAATCGATAAATTTTTTGGTGATAATAGATAATGAAGTTGAGTAGTTCATACATGTAGAACTACTAACCACGAAAAATTATAACATGAAACTGTAATATTTTTTTTTAATTGATGATCATCATATTTTTTATACTTGAAGTGAGGTCAGGCTCTGGAAAAGGATATGAGTCCAAGGAACATCATGCCACTCTAAAACAGACCAGACTTACCACACGCACAGATCTATCAGAAGATAGTCTAATCCGGTAACGTGACAAGAGGTAGGAGAACAGGTCAAGTCACTTTGCAGCCCTACAAGCATACGCACCGGGGAGAATTAAATGACCGCCTGATAAAGGAGGGTACCCTAGTACGTCCGTGCATACAGGTATAAATAACAGAGACAGGTGGCATTATAGCAGAGTGGCGGTTATACGTCACTAGAGGACAAAAGGAAAGGGAATAAAGGGGAAGGGACATGATCTTCTCTGGTCAAGCTCACTCATACATTGTAAATCCGATTTCTGAATCTCAAAACATCAACTGGCGACGTCTGTTGGAACGAAGGAGATCTTCTCGTCACTGGAGTTCCATTTCCATAATACCCACTTAAATCCACATGGTGAACCACAATGAAAACCATACCAACAACACCCCTAACGATCTAAGCTCTGCTCAAGAAGGTCAGCAGTTCTCATTCTCTAGTCCTACAACCCTTTCAAACCAACCACCCGTGCTGTTTAACCCCTTGCCGAGCTTGGCAGGGAATGTACTTTGAACCACTTTGTCCGACCAAGAACTCCAAGCCATGGCTCTTTAGCTATAGAATAATGCCCACTGGCTGGGGCAGATGCTGCAACAAAGGGGTCTCAATACCCCGTTAAACGTAACCCCCGTAGCTAAAGGATTCAACGCTATTGAGCCTCAATCCACCTTCAATTATCAACAAAGCAGTCAGAGAACAAGCAAAGGGAGTGGAGGAGCCGCTAGAGAGGATGAGCCGGCAGTTAAAGCCAGGGGCCGAAGGGTGAGGGAGCTCATTGAAAATGATGAAGCAGAGAGCTACTCTGCAGGGACAACAGGGAGGATGGAAAGTGAGGAATGGGAGGAGGGATATCGCCTAGAGAAAAGGCCAAGGCAAGAGGAGACATATGTGGACTGAAAGCTGCAGAAGATGAGGGAACGGCTCCTGGCTGAACTGGGGGCAAACGCTAACAGCCAGACCCTCTTGCCGACGTCCTCACCCTTTTCCAGATGGATCCAGCAGGAGACCATCCCGAAAAAGTTTATGATGCCACCCATGGCAGCTTACGACGAAGTAAGGAACCCCCAGGAGCACATCCTGAACTATAAAATGTTCATGGAGCTCCAGACCCTTTCGGATGCCTTGATGTGTAAAGTTTTCCCCATAACCCTCACAGGACCAGCGAGGGCATGGTTCAACAGTCTAAAGGCAGGAAGCATTAAAAGTTTCGGGGATCTAGCCAACATATTCATCAGCCGGTTCATTGCAGGGGTCCCCGCTGAGAGGAAGACACTTAGAAACGGTCCGACAAAGGAAGAACGAGTCCCTGAAGGAGTATGTGGCCCATTTCAACATGGAGCTTTGCAGATCCCTGAATTGGATGAGGGCCGAGTAGTGGAAGCCATGCAGAAGGGGACCATATCCCTTGAGTTCTTTAGGTCGCTGTATAGGAAGCCGCTCACCACCCTAGCAGAGTTGATGAAGAGAGCGGATAAATACACAAGGCAAGATGATGCCTTAACTACCAGTAGATTCACAAAGGAGGCTGGAGACAGGGGTAAAGCAGTGGAAGAGAGAAGGCCAGAGAGGCAGGAAAGGCGGCAAAATAAGGGGCCTGAGCTGTATAGGCAGCCCTGGGACAGGAGAGAACAGAAGGCATATTAGCCCTGGATCCCTGAGGCAGTCACTCCCTTGAATGCATCTAGAGCCGAAGTGCTCATGGCGGTGCAGGACAAGGACTTCGTCCAATGGCCTAAGCCCATGAAAGCCAACGCAAGCCGGAAGGATCTAGACAAGTATTGACAGTACCACCGGACCCATGGCCATGATACCAACAGCTGTTACTAACTAATCAATGAGATAGAGAGGCTGATCAAGAGGGGGCATCTCCGGAACTTTGTGAAGAAACCAGAAGGAGAGAGGCCCCAACAGAATGCCGTGGCGGAGAGGCCCCGTAGACTGAGAGCAGGGCCAGTGAACGACTCTAATACCCGGCTAGAGTTCGGCATCGGAATTCTACTTTTCGGTGGCATCTCGGATGTCGAAACCCTTTAGAAGGGTAGTAGATATGTTTTTCTAAAGAATGTTAGTATGTGTTAATGTTTTAAGTGTAAAAGGAAATGAGTTTTGAAAGAAAAGAGCCAAGGAAGAAATGCAAGGTTCGGCCGCTGAAGGTGAAAGTTCGGCTGCCGAACATGCACAGCTTTTGATCTCACGTTAGGCCGCCGAAGGTGGTCTGGCCAGCCAACTATAAAAGGCCCTAGGTCGGTGAATGGATAAGATTTCTTCCATTTGCACAGACAGAGGTGAGACTATGCTCTTTCTTGGGTGATTTTTATGTTGTCTTCAAATCTTGCAAAGTTTTGATGAGTTTTATGTTGTTTTGAAGCTTTTGAGCAAATTAACCAAAGTTTTGAAGTTGGAGACTTTGAGGGAGAGTTTCTCCATATCTCCACGTTGGGATCAATTATCTTCTTGTTTGTAAGAGATAAGTGAAGATCCTGAACTTCTTTTCATGTTTTATGAAGGTTTTATGGAGTTTTTTGGGTAGAGCTGCATGTTGAGGGTATAAATCATGGCATTTCACATCATCATATAGACAGGACTCAACATCCTATCCTAGTGGACATACTTGCCCTATTGTGCTTGACCTACTAGAACCTCTATGAGCCCGACACTCTCTCTATAGGTTCGACCATATGAACCTAGGGCTCTGATACCAATCTGTAACGACCCGAAAATCGGACCGCTACCGGCGCTAGGATCCAGGTCAACTTAAGGTCGCCGAAACCCATAGTAAGCCTGCTATACTCTCTGTGTATCTGTAAAAGCCCATACATGATCATACATTTTCTATAAAAACATAAAACTGATGTTCTGAACTAAGGCTCAACCTGTGCATGCACTAACTCTGGAACCCCTTACTATAGCTTGCTCTAGACGGGTTGAACTCATACTATGTTAAGCCTGGTTTTCACATACACATCAAGAAAACATTTACATAAAATAAATAGACCATGTATACAAAAGGGATTTCCAACATCAGGGTCAAGCACACTACTATACATCTCTTTTACAAATATTACATGTCCACACTATGCTAGAGGGTCAGCCTCTTCTTCCGCAGCAGGTTCCCGAGGTGAAGGTCCGGTAGCCCCAGTACGGATCTTCACTGTGACTCAGGAGGAGGCAAACACGTCGAACACAGTGGTGTCAGGTAATCTCATCATTGGGTGTTCAAATGTGTATGCTTTGATGGACCCTGGTGCTTCTCACTCTTTTATTGCTTTGAGAGCCGTAGAGAGATTGGGTCTAATCATTTCTGAGTTAGAGTGTCCTCTCTGGGTCAGTGGACCCAAATGTGACCAATCAGTGACAGAGTCAGTCTGTCGTTTCTGTCCAGTGTTCATAGAGGGTAGATGCCTTCCAGCTGACCTAGTGGTTCTAGAGTTGACGGATTTTGATGTCATTCTAGGGATGGATTGGCTATCTACACATGATGTTACCTTGGACTGTAGAGACAAGGTAGTTAGGCTCAGAGACCAGGATGGGTCAGAGTGTGTCTTCAGAGGAGACAGGAGGGGTACGCCTAGAGGTTTGATCTCAGCCCTACAGGCTCATCGTTTGCTTAGGCAGGGTTGTCAAGGGTTTCTAGCTCATGTGAGAGAGCTAGATAGACAGGTTAGGGAACCAGCCTCAGTACTAGTAGTCCAAGAATTTCTAGACGTCTTTCCAGAGGAGCTTCCAGGACTACCACCTGATAGGGAGATAGAGTTTGAAATAGAATTGCTGCCTAGTACCAGACCTATCTGTATTCCTCCCTACAGGATGGCGCCAGCAGAGTTAAAAGAGCTGAAAGAGCAATTGCAGGACTTGGTAGAGAAGGGTTTCATCCGCCCTAGTACCTCACCTTGGGGTGCTCCAGTGCTCTTTGTCAGAAAGAAGGATGGATCCCTCAGACTTTGTATCGACTATAGGCAGTTGAACAAGGTCACTACCAAGAATAAGTATCCTTTACCTAGGATCGATGATCTATTTGACCAGCTAGCTGGAGCAGGTTGTTTTTCTAAAATAGATCTGAGATCCGGGTATCATCAGTTGAGAGTCAGAGAGGCAGATGTGCCAAAGACAGCTTTCAGGACCAGATATGGGCATTATGAGTTCTTAGTAATGCCGTTCGGGTTGACTAACGCCCCTGCAACATTCATGGATCTCATGAACAGAGTTTTCAGTGAGTATCTGGATCACTTTGTTATTGTCTTTATTGATGATATCTTAGTGTATTCCAGAAATGCAGAGGAGCATGCCCAGCATCTGAGGACAGTTCTGCAGACTCTGAGAGAGCATGGGTTGTATGCCAAGTTCTCAAAGAGTGAATTTTGGTTGAGGAGCAATTCATTCTTGGGGCATGTAGTATCAGCAGAAGGTATTGAGGTAGACCCCAAGAAGATAGAAGCTGTAGCTAACTGGCTTAGACCCACCACAGTGACTGAGATTAAAAGCTTTCTGGGTTTGGCAGGTTACTACAGGAGGTTTGTTCAGGACTTCTTAAAGATTGCTGCTCCGATGACCAAATTGACACAGAAAAACCAGAAGTTCGTGTGGTCAGACCAGTGTGAAGAGAGCTTTGAAGAGCTAAAGAGAAGATTAACATCAGCACCGGTGTTAGCTCTGCCTGTCAGTCATGAGGACTTCACAGTGTTCTGTGATGCGTCCAGAGTGGGTTTGGGTTGTGTTCTGATGCAGAATGACAGGGTGATTGCCTATGCTTCTCGACAGCTCAAGAAGCATGAGTTGAATTACCCCACCCATGACTTGGAGATGGCAGCAGTTATCTTTGCACTCAAGATGTGGAGGCATTACCTTTATGGGGTGAAATGCGAGATATTCACAGATCATAAGAGTTTACGATACATCTTGAGTCAGAAAGAGCTGAATTTGAGGCAGAGAAGATGGGTGGAACTGCTCAGTGACTATGATTGCAGAATCCAGTACCATCCGGGTAAGGCGAATGTTGTGGCAGACGCCCTAAGCTGGAAATCACTTGGCAGTTTGTCCCATATAGCTGTAGAGAGAAGACCAGTGGTGATGGAGTTTTATAAACTCATCGATGAAGGGCTATAGCTAGAGTTGTCTGGTACGGGTGCGTTGATAGCATAGATGAGAGTGACTCCTGTGTTTCTGGAGTAGGTGGCTCAGAAACAGCAAGAGGACCCTGAGTTAGTGAAAATTGCCAGGACTGTTCAGTCAGGCAACAGTGCAGAGTTCAGATTTGATAACAAAGGGATCCTCCGCTATGGGAATTAACTATGTGTACCAGATGACATCAGTCTAAAAGGAGACACTATGAGGGAAGCTCATAATGCAAGGTATAGTGTGCACCCTGGAGCCACCAAGATGTATCAGGATCTGAAAAGAGTGTATTGGTGGCCAGCTATGAAGAAAGAAGTGGCACAGTTTGTGTCCGCCTGTGAGGTGTGCCAGAGGGTGAAACTGGAACATCAGAAGCCGGCTGGAATGCTTAACCCGCTACCGATTCCAGAGTGGAAATGGGAGAACATAGCTATGAATTTTTCTAGTGGGCTTACCGGCAGCGTCCAACAGGTTAGACTCCATATGGGTGATTGTGGACAGACTGACGAAATCTGCTCATTTCATTCCTGTTAGGAGTACTTACTCTGTGGATAAGTTGGCATAGGTTTATTTGGAGGAGATAGTAAGGTTGCATGGAATTCCAGTGTCTATAGTATCCAATAGAGGACCTCAGTTCACCTTCAGATTTTGGCGAAGTCTGCAGAGTGTCATGGGTACAAGGTTGGATTTCAGCACTGCTTTCTATCCACAGACTGACGGACAGTTAGAGAGGACCATCCAGATCATAGAGGATATGCTCAGAATGTGTGTGTTAGACTTTGGCGGTTCTTGGAGGCAGCATCTACCTTTGGTGGAGTTTGCTTCAGGAAGGTGATATGGTATTGCTGAAGGTGTCTCCAATGAAGGGAGTGGTTCGCTTTGGGAAGAAGGGAAAGCTAGCTCCATGATACATTGGACCCTTTGAGATCTTGCAGAAGATCGGGAATGTGTCGTATAAGCTGGAGTTACCTGCTTCTATGGAGAGAATTCACCCGGTTTTCTATGTTTCTATGCTACGGAAGTTTGTGTCAGATTCAACTAAGGTTCTTAGTGAGCCTGAAGTGGAGATCCTTGGAGATCTCACCTATGTCGAGCAGCCAGTGAGGATCCTAGACACGCAGATCAGAAAGCTAAGGAACAAGGAAATTCTAATGGTGAAAGTCCTGTGGAATCACCACAATCTAGAAGAGTGCACCTGGGAGACACGGGAGTCTATGCTCCAGCAATATCCATATCTGTTTTAAGGTTAGTTTTCCTCCTTTTTATGTGTTTCATTGTTTGTGGAACATTCGGGGATGAATGTTCTTAAGGGGGGAGAATGTAATACCCGGCTAGAGTCCGACATCGGAATTCTACTTTCCGGTGGCATCTCGGATGTCGAAACCCTCTAGAAGGGTAGTAGATATGTTTTTCTAAAGAATGTTAGTATGTGTTAATGTTTTAAGTGTAAAAGGAAATGAGTTTTGAAAGAAAAGAGCCAAGGAAGAAATGCAAGGTTCGGCCGCCGAAGGTGAAAGTTCGGCTGCCGAACATGCATGGCTTTTGATCTCACGTTAGGCCGCCGAAGATGGTCTGGCCAGCCACCTCGGTGAATGGATAAGATTTCTTCTATTTGCATAGACAGAGGTGAGACTATGCTCTTTCTTGGGTGATTTTTATGTTGTCTTCAAATCTTGCAAAGTTTTGATGAGTTTTATGTTGTTTTAAAGCTTTTGAGCAAATTAACCAAAGTTTTGAAGTTGGAGACTTTGAGGGAGAGTTTCTCCATATCTCCATGTTGGGATCAGTTATCTTCTTGTTTGTAAGAGGTAAGTGAAGATCCTAAACTTCTTTTCATGTTTTATGAAGGTTTTATGGAGTTTTTTGGGTAGAGCTACATGTTGAGGGTAAGTTGAGGTTTTAGTTGATTTGTGGTCAAAGCATGCTTATGTGTTTAGTTGTGTTGTTTGTTAGGGTTTTAAGTTAGTTTTGGACCCCTTTGTGCCTATACTTGAGTATATGCAGGTTGTAGAAGTTTGGGTTGCATGTGTGTGTGAAGTTGGGTGAGTTTTACTTGAAGCAGAGCAGGGTTTTGCCTTATTGGCAAACCCAGTTTCGGCCGCCGAAGGAAGGTTCGGCCGCCGAATGTGCTGAGGAGGTGGTTTCGGCTGCCTAAGTTTGCCCCCGAAAGTTTGGACTTTCGGCTCTGGAGGGGGGTTTCGGCCGCCAAAGGTGCCGTCGAAGGTTGGGGACTTTCGTCTCTAGAGAGGACTTTCGGCAGCCGAAGTGCCGCCGAAAGTGCTTGAGTTTCGGCTCTGGAAGGGACTTTCGGCCGCCGAACCTGCCGCCGAAAGTGCCTTGTCCAGCCTTCTTTTGCATGTTTTTCTTGATTCTTTTAGGATGTTTTAGGGGGGTTTTGGGGAGCATTCTAGAGATGGTCTAGAGTTAGTTTGGTCCCTCATTTTGAGTCCACCTGTGTAGGAACGGACCAGAGGAACCGAAGAGAGCAGCAGTGAGCACTGCTTCAGAGTATTCAACGTCAGTTCAGAGTCAGCCAGAGGTGAGTGGAATTAAACTTAATATTTTCACTTGAGAAATTAAATGCTTTTAGCATGTTCTATGCATCACGATATGTAATAGGTTGAGTACACTAGAATACACTAATGTGACGTATTGCATTATTCTATGCTTGTACGGATTGGACATAGTTTTGGATTCACTAGCCCTCCGAGTAAAGTCCTGAAGAGCCCTGAGAGGGCCGGGCATAGAGCACCATAGGGTGCGTAGAGAAGTCCTGAGTAGCTCCTTCGCGGGCCGGGCACAAAACAGAGGGAATTTTGAATCTGTCCGTCTGAGATGGGTGATTTACTTGTGATGTGATGCATTCCATGTGAGCATGTTTTATTAACATGTTGTTGTTCTTGTTCTACTCACTGGACTAGTATAGCTCATCCCTCTCCTTTTAACCCCAGTCTTGCAGGATCAGAGTCAGAGGGAAGTCAGCAGGGTACAGGAAGAGTAAAGAATTTTGTAATAGCATAGTGTGGACATGTAATATTTGTAAAAGAGATGTATAGTAGTGTACTTGACCCTGATGTTGGAAATCCCTTTTGTATACATGGTCTATTTATTTTATGTAAATGTTTTCTTGATGTGTATGTGAAAATCAGGCTTAACATAGTATGAGTTCAACCCGTCTAGAGCAAGCTCTAGTAAGGGGTTCCAGAGTTAGTGCATGCACAGGTTGAGCCTTGGTTCAGAACATCAGTTTTATGTTTTTACAGAAAATGTATGATCATGTATGGGATTTTACAGGTACACAGAGAGTATAGCAGGCTTACTACAGGTCCCGGCGACCTTAAGTTGACCTGGATCCTAGCGCCGGTAGCGGTCCGATTTTTGGGTCGTTACAACGACGACTCCAGTGGAACCATCAATATGATCATAGGGGGAACTGGAGGTCAGATGAGCAAAAGAGGGAGGAAGAGAAGCCGAAGTGGAGAGGGGAGCAGCAACGAAGTCCTGCAAATAGTAGAGCACTCCCCCATGACCATCTTTTTCTCCCTTGAAGACGCTCATGGGATTTAGATGCCTCACGATGATGCGCTAGTGATCGAGGACATCATTCACAACTACAGGGTCCGCAAAATCTTAGTGGACGATGGGAGTAAGGTGAACCTACAGCCTTTTGGCCGCCTAACATGCCCCCAAAAGCATGCACTTTTGGATCTGTAGGGGAGTTTCGGCCGCCGAACCCGCCCCCGAAAGTCCCTAACTTTCGGATCTGTGGAGGACCTTCGGCCGTCGAACTTGCCTCCGAAGGACCCCGACTTTTGGATCTGTAGAGGACCTTCGGCCGCCGAACCTGCCGCCGAAAGTCCTCTGCCCAGCTTTCTTTTGCTTGTTTTATATGCATGTTTTATGATGTTTTAGGGGGTTTTTGGGGAGTTGTTTAGAGTCTTATTTTAGTGATATTGGTCCCTCATTTGAGTCCACCTATGTAGGATCGAACCAGGGAGACCGTAGAGGCCCTCAGTGAGCCAGCTGCGTCTTTGTCAGTCGAGTGTCAGCCAGAGGTGGGTAGAACTAAACTAATCTATTGTTTTTAAAGTAATCAAACTTTTAAGCAATCAAACTTTTAAGCATGTTCATGCATCATGAATGCCATGTTATGTAATAGGTTGTTTGCATTATAATTCACGAATATGATGCATTGCATAATTTACTGTCGATGTGGATGGATATTGGATGACCCACTAGCCCTCGATATGATATGATATGATATGACACGGAAGTCCAGGTCGAGGCCCATTCTATGCCCCTGGCATGATGTAAGAGAAAGTCTAGGTCGAGGCCCATTCTACGCCCCTGGCATTTATGGATATGTTATGTTTTAAGAGGAAGTCTTGAGGAGCTCTGTCGAGGGCCGGGAATTATTTGGATTATGTAGAGGGTTACTGGTGACAAGTCCATCCTTGATGTGTATTGTTTGTGTTGTGATGTATTTCATAAGAGCATATGTTTATTAAACTGTTTTTATGTTCTGCTCACTAGACTCTTGTAGCTTATCCCTTTCCCCTAACCCTAGGTTTGCAGGGTCAAGAATAGCTCGGGGAGTCGGCTAGAGACTGGTATAAGTTTATGTAATAGAATAGTAGTGGACATGTACTATGTAATGGATTGGATTTGTGCTTAGCCCTAATTTATGTTTGTTTTGTAAATCCCTGTGAACATGATTATTATGTAAAAGTTTTTATGATGAGTTATGTTGAACCAAACTTGATGTATGTGATGTTGACCACACCAGAGCATTTGATGAGGGCTCTAGTATGAGGGTTTTATGTATACAGTTTATGATGCATGCATAGGTCGAGCTTAGTATATGAAATGTTTAACTTTTTATGAAAATATATGATCATGTATGGGATTTTATCAGGTACACAGGATGTATAGTAGGCTTGCTACGGGTTCCGGCGACCTTAAGTCGACCTGAATCCTAGCGCCGATAGCGATCCAGTTTTTGGGTCGTTATACGAATACTTTCAAAACAGGCACAAGAAGCCCTCAGTGAGGTGGGTGATTGGCCTCGGAAAATGACCACCAGCACTACAAAACCGAGCTGAGAGGGACAAGAAGTCCTCAGTGAGGTGGGTGACTGGCCTCAGAAAATGACTGCAAGCACCACAAAACCGAGCTAAGAGGGACAAGAAGACCTTAGTGAGGTGGTGGCTGGTATCAGAAAATGACCGCTAGCACCACAAAACCGAGCTAAGAGGAACAAGAAGCCTTCAGTGAGGTGAGTGACTAGCCTCGGAAAATGACTGCCAACGCCACAAAACTGAGCCGAGAGGATGAAGGCCAATGAGCCTAGAAGCGACAGTAAGGCCAATGAGCCTGGAAGCAACAATAAGGCCAATGAGCTTGGAAGCGACAGCAAGGCCAATGAGCCTGAATCTTGAGCAAGGCCAATGAGCTTGATAAATTTGACAGACTAAAATATAGCCCGTATAAAGCTCAACACGTGAGCAGGAAATTAAGTTCGACCTCATAAAAAGAGCTCGGGGCACCCAAATGTAGGAAACAAAATTTCGAACTTCCGAGCTCGTAGCACAAATAGATTCACAGGCTATAAGCATGTGAATAAGCCTAAAACAAAAACAAAAGTCGAACTCCCAGTTCGGACGAACTCGCGACATATGAACATTTAGCAGGATAAACTAAGTGTGGAAAAAATAATAATAATATAAAAGCTGAGCTTCCCAGTCGGAGGGGCCCACAGGCTTCAAGCACACAAAAGCAGCCAAAGTGTGGAAAAACAATCGAGCTCATAGATTGGATGAATCCTTAGCAGCTTGGATAAGCCCATAGCCCATGGCACTTAATTTGTAATTTTTTGATTAATCATTACATCAAATAAAAGAAGAACCCAACGATGACGCGTCCGAGCTCACAGCTCGGACAGGCCCAGGAAGTCATCACATACGAAAAAATGTATATGTAAAGAGGGTCATTCCTCTAAGCGCAAGCGAGTTCGTCAGATAAACACAAAAAAAAAACTAAGTATTATATATCCGAGCTCGCGACACTAAGGAGGTCGTGTGAGTAAATGACTTAAATACCCTCATGAGAATGGGAAAAACTTACGAGTTAAATAATTAGCAAAATTCTAAGCTCTTAGTCCTGCTCAAGCCACTTAACAAAGTTACGCGGAGGACAGTTTAGTCCGTTAATTAAGTTAAGTAAGTAGGAATTTATTGAATAAGCATACAGTTTAAGGCTTTTTATGTTAAGGTAAGTTAAAAGAAGTTCACAAGTTAGACAATGAAGATGAGTTAAGGCCCAAAGGGACTGAGCAGCTCGGTGAGACAAAGAAAGCAATAAAATAATGCAATATAAGAATAAATGAAGCACGCGCTGAAGGGAAATATCACTTACTATTATTGCGTATTCCTAATTCGTCATACATCCAAACTCTAAGTCAAAGACAATAAATAAAAGTGCAACACATAAAATAAATACAAAGGCAAAGTATGCAAAAAGAAACATCTTTATTCATTTATCTATTTATTTACAGATACAGAAGAAAAGTCCGAACTGATAAGATCATTCAAGGGCTGATTTACAGTGTCTTCCCCTTGAGGTCCAGCTGGCGGGAGAGGAGCTCCTTTAGGCAATGGATTGTTATCCTCTTTGTAGCGTACCTCCTCGCCGTTAGAGTCGACTTCAGAAGCTCGAAAGGTTGCTAACGGAGTGGAGGGGGCATTTTTGGCTACCTTCAGGCCTTGATTGAACTCGGAAGCGAACATGCAAAAGGCTGAGTTATATAATTTCTCTTTCATTTCATTAGAAGCCTTATACTCCTCAAGTCGCACTTCATAGGCCTGCTCAATCTTGGCCTTCAGCTCAGCAGAGTCCTTGTACTCCTGTAGGCGCTCCTCACAGGCCAACTGGACCCTATCCTCCGTAAGCCTAGCGTCCCTCAGTAGGGCAGAATACCTCTCCTCCAGAGCAGTGACCTCTTGGCGGAGTTGCTGTTGCTGAAGCTGTGACTCCTCCATTGCCAAAGCCATGCCTTTTAGGTCCTCAGCATGCTTGTTGAGCTCTTGCTGAAGGACAGCAACCAGGGCCAAAGCCTCCTCCCGCTGGGCCCTTGCCTCCTTACACTGAGCCTGGGCTTTTTCGCGTTGAGCCCGGGCCTCAGCCCATTCGCTGCAAGACTCCTTCAAAGAAGACAATTGCGTCAAAGCCTTGTCCTGTTGAGACTCTACTGCAAAGGCCCGCTCAGAAGCCCTGTTGACCTCATCCCGCATCTCCCCCAAGCGCTTGGTGAGGTCCTTGAGTTGATTCTTGAGGTCGATTATGTGCCTGCGAGCCTCACCAGTCACCACGATGTTCTCCTCATAGCGGGCCTCATTAATTTGCTGATCCATCGAGCTCTGGAGGGACTGATCTCGAGCATCGATCTCCATGTAAATGCCAAGCGCCTAACAAAAAGGAGGCAACAAATAGAGTTAGAAAACAAGGGAAACAAAAGCAGACTTAAAAATGGTAAATTGACTTACCATGAGGAGCATCTCTCGGAGGCTGTCTCCCAGCTCCTCCCAGGACCGCGAGCGAAAAGCCACCTGTTGCTTAGTGGAGCAGGCTAAATGGCTGGCGAGAGCAAGGAAGAGTGGATCAGAGACATCGATATCTCGTCAAATATCTTCTCCCTCAACATCTCAGCCACAGAGGTAGCCGCGGGCCTAGGAGTTACCTCAGTGGCGTTGAGGAGCTTATTGTTAGGGGCGGAAGACAACTGTCCCACGGCTTGCTTGCCTTCATCAGCGGGAGGAGGGGGAATGGCCTTGGAAGACCCAGCTATGTGCGCCTTCTTAGAGGCCTGGCCCTCGGGAGGGACCTCGGTAGATTGGACTCGCTTGCCAGAGGTGCCCCTGATAACAATGGCACTACTAGCAGCGGCCTTCTTAGGTCGTATTGAAGAAGGAACAACCTTGGCCTCTCCCTTGGAACCACCCTCCGTAGGTTCTTCAATGGTGATGGGCTCCTGAGAGGCTGGAATGGAGGTTAACTTGGGCTTTGGAGCTGCAGGGGATTTGGAGGAGCGCGGAGTCCTGCCCTGAGCAGAAGCCTTCGAGGCCGCAGAGTGAGAGCCCTTGGAAGCAGGCACTAGAGCCCGAGAAGAAGCAGGGGCAGGAGAAGTAGTCCGGCCAGCCATAGGAGGAGAGATGGCGTGAAAGACCTCCCAGATCACGTTGGCCACAAATCGACCAACCTGGAAGGCCTCTAGGGTGGCCCTTATGTTCTCCCTGGACATTGTGAAATTCTTTGGAGGCTTGATCTTGTCTATCTGTGCAAAAGAGGCTGCGAAAAACAAAAACAAAAATAACTAACAGTTAAAAACAAAATACAGGAAAAAGGCAAAAGGCAGAAGAGAAAAATAAGACATCAACAGACGAATACTAGCCTCCTAGCAGTCCTGAAGACTGGACACGAACATGCACTTCTCGACATCATACTTTCTCGAAACGGAGGTCAGTCGGAGAAGGCAGATCTGGTCCAATAGGGGCAGCTGAGGAAGGTCATTATAACCTGGGGGGACATCCCTCCAAGAGAGGTCCACATCCCAAGATATTCCCAAGCCTTCCTTCAGCTCCACCACCGCAAAACCCTCAACCCAGCATTTAATGGAGTCCTTGTACCCCGAGAAAATAGACAACCCTCCCCGGGGAGCAAAGTAATAGAACTCCTGACTAGCGCGGACCAGACAGAAGAAGGTGGAAAACAAAACGGCAGAGGAAGTGAAAACCAAACACAAGCTGATAGATTCGAAGGAACACATAAAAAGAATGGAGTTGGGGGAGAGCATATGGGAAGTTCCTCCGAAGTAATAGAAAACCTCGATGAAGAAGGGAGAAAAGGGGAAGGTCAGACCAAAATCGCATTGCTTGACAAAAAAGACCAAACTGTGATCCCGCTGGAGTCAAACAAACCCGGTGGTGGAGGAACGAGAAGAACGATCCTTTCATTGCGGAAAGGAGCTCTAATGCGATAGAGAGAGGTATCCAGGTATTCCTGAGAAAAGAAGTTGGTAAGGGAAGCAGTGGTGATGCATGACCTCAGATTCGCAACATCGAGAAGTCTAGGGACAACCATTAGAGAAAACAGAGGACGTACCTTGAAGGGATTTCGCAAAAGATGAGAGAGACGAAATACAGAGAGCAAAGTGAGAAGAAGAGTATGGAGAGAAATGAAGAGTTTGAATTTGAAATGAATAAAGGCAGAGAAGGGACGTTTTGACAGAAGCCTCCCTCGGGCCGTGCGATCATAATGGGGTCTAAGGATTTACTCCCTCATCACTCATGAAATAACTGCTGAGGAGGTAAATGGGCACTTGATGACCGTCGGCCTTCTCACACCCGGGGTGAGGCCAGGCCTTGGAGAAGGATAAAGGCCCAAGGCCCATTAGGCCACTCTAAAGTAGGCCGGACTGACTACACACGCAGATCCACCAGAAGATAGTCTAGCCTGGTGACATGACAAGAGGTAGAAGAGCAAGCCCAATCACCTCGCAGCCTTACCAGCATGAGTGCTGGAGAAAATTAAACGACTGCCTAATAGAGGAGGGTACTCTAGCACGTCCGTGCGTATGGGTCCGAGTAACAGAGATGGATGACATTGTAGTAGGGTGACGGTTATCTATCATTAAAGGACAAAAGGAAAGGGAATAAAAGGGAAGTGACATGATATTCTCTGACCAAACTTACTCGTACACCGTAAATCTTATTTTATAGATCTCAAAATATTATTAACCAACTTTCAATGTAATAATAGAATGGAAGAAATAATATTTAAATTATATTTCAAATCATAATAATATTGAGTTTAACATTTATTCACTGTACTTATAATAAAGAAAAAATTATTATTAATTACGAGTCATTTTTAGATAAATAAATTACAGAAAAATCATGTGATATTAAAAACTAATATTTAATTTTTTAAGTGACTAATTAGTATGTGAAATCTTTATTATGATTATTTAATTTATGGTAATTGAATGAATTAATCACGAGAAAATGAGTTTCAGAATGGAACGACGCAGGAAGATGCAAACGCTTCTCAACACAAGCCCAGTGAAATGGAAAAAAAAAATCGACATAATTTAATTATCGATTTTTTTAATGAGTGTAATATTAAATTAATTAATTAATCGACTGTGTCTCTTTTTGCTTTCATTTTAAATATATTAACTAAATAATTTTTATTTTTGGTGACCATTCAAGTGAAATTCCATGGAATGTGAAGAAATTCACAAATTGCACCTGTATTCATCTTCAGACCATGTAATGAAAATTTTGTGTGGTGATGAGGAATAATAAATATTTACTTCTACTGTTATGTTTACAAAACATTTATGATTAATCAAGACTACTCAAAATCTATCTGATTACTAAAATTTTCATTATAAATTATACAAAAATCACAATAAAATAAAATAATTACCGATTAAAAAACTTATAACTTCAAATATAGTTATTAAAATATACAGCATGTCATTAATATATTTTAATTTATTGGTATTAAATTATTTTTAAAATTAAAATATATTAAATCACGTCAATATTATCATTTATCAATTTCATCTCCTTTTATACAAATTTTAGAATACGTTTAAAATATGTATTTCATCGTATGAAATTTACTTTTCATCATTCCTAAAATAATTCACACTAAAATTTTATGCTCATATGTACAACCTCGAATCCGGTGTCGTATTAATATATTACATAATGAGGCTATAAGTATCTTCGGTTTCAACTTTCCCTCCCTAATAAAAGCTTGAAAACGAAGCGAACGCCAGTTTTTTTTAGTATCTGCTCTCTCGTGCTTTCCCAATTACATGCTCTAATGGCCCAACCGTACGAATCCGATGAAGAGAACGATGCCGCATTCGTCTACCCTGGCTTTGAATTCGAAGAAGAGACGGAAAATCACTTGGAAAGCGAAGAGGAGGAGGACGACGAGGAGTATATTCCGGTTGTAAACTCGCCTAGGGTTGTAGGTAATGTCTCTTTGAATCCCGGTCGAGTTAGTGTTGAAGAAGAGAGAAGTAAGCGGAGAAGAGCAGAGCACGGAGGAGAAGGAGGAGGAGAGACGTGCTCGTTGATTGCAGATGAGAACGCTGAGAGTTCTCAGGGAAGAGAGTGGAATCGAACTCAAATCGATGGGCTTTTTTGCCCTATTTGCATGGATGCTTGGACCAGTGAGGGGGACCATCACATCAGGTGCTTTTAGCTTTCTGTACTCTTCCATTCTCTCTAATTTGTGTTGCCTGTTCTAATTTTTTTTTTTTCAGTTCTAGGAATTTACTCGAAATTTGCATCTGAATGTGATTTTCTGAGTTCTCTGATTTGTTAATTGTCTAATTGTGTTCTGCGATGAAATATAGCTGTCTTCCTTGCGGCCATATATTCGGACTTTCTTGTATCAGTAGATGGTTGAAACAAAGTCGAAGTTCCGCAAAGGTATTGGCCAGTGTGTTATAGTTTTTATTAGTGATCAAGACTTGATAATATTTATTTCTGCTTGACTTATAATTCCCATTTTAGTGTCCTCAATGCAACAGGAAATGCACATTAAAGGATGTGAGGAAGCTCTTTGCTCCAAGGATTGCTGTGATTGATGAAGAATCGCAGAAGGTACTGCATATCCTCATTGACTTGATATTTTAAGAAGAAATTCGCGAATAAGTGTTTTTTTTAATTTGTTTTTCTTATTTGCAGACAATTAGATCTCTGGAGGTGAAATGTGCTTCTCTTGAGAAGAAGGTAGGATTGGTTACTGAATCAGACAGAAACAGACTGTTTTTTTGCCTTACTATTTTTTTCAATATGCTTTACTTTTGCAGCTTGGTTTTCCTTGAAACCCAAGACATTCTTACTTTGTCTTTTGTCATGGAAAATGTATGATTTTCTGATTGCACTTGCAGAGTGCTGATTGGTGTAGAAAAGAATCTGAATGGCAAAAGAGAGAAGCTGAGTTGCAACTTAAGGTCAACCAGCTCACGGAGGTATGCTTGAGTGTTAATTACTTTTACCTTTCAATTATATTTCTTCACTTGTTTTAAAGTGATGAAACTCACATGATCATCACCTATCAAAAGCTTTTTAGTTTTCCTTATTGGCTGTTAACCATTGTGTTTATTGTTTAAGCACTGGTAGTTTATGATTAAGATTCCAGTTCTAGAGCACGTTGTACTTAAATCGCTTGGTCCTGTGGCTGTCTGCTTACGGATCTTCCATAATTTCATTAAGTCTTACGAATTTTTGGGTGCAGATGTCTAATCTTTGGAATACATGTGCATTTCAAGTGCACAATTAATATGAATTTGGGAAATGAAATTATATGTTAAAATTTAAATTCATTTGGATTATGTGTTATATATCCTTTTAGGTGTGCCTTTGTTTTCAATTTCAAACTTTTGACTTTGTAGAGGACTACTTATTTGGAGCATTTAGTAGAAGATATGCAGAGCAGGTCAAATGTGCCATTTACTGCTGGTAGGAACAGTCAAGGACATAAAATACCTGGTAATCATCTTTTTAGATGAATGATGTCCATGTTATTTCTTATTATTTTTCTAATTTTAATCAGTTGTTATTGTAAGTATCTGGTAATTGTTGATACTATGAGCAACGAATTTGTGGTGTTGATTGCCACTTCCTTCTTTTTCTTTCTCAATTGCTTTGTCTTTGTACCTTTTCTTAGGTTAACTTTAAAAAAAAAAATTGTGAAGAGCTAAGTATATGTTGTTGTCACTAACATAAGCCTTTTTTTCTTACTATCTTTCTTTTTAAGGAATTATCAACTCAAAGTTATGCTGCAGAGGATCGTCTAGTATTTTTGTGTTAGAGGTGCGAATGCTTCTCTTTCACCTTTATTTCTCTTTTCTCTGCCTGTACATTTAGACATGGCTGAACTTTTGTAAAACATGTTACAGGTCAAGTTCTAGACCTCTATTTCTTATTTTCTCTCCCCCCCTTTTTTTTTTCTGTACATGAGAAAATTTTCTATTTTGTATCTTCAGAAGCTAAGCAAGCAGGCACAGAGCAGAGGTATTCTAGTGCAAGAAAATGTATTTTACTAACCAAATGTTTTCTAACTGCTGCTTAAGAGGGAATCTAATTGGAACCCTGAGAGCAGGCTAAAGTGAAATATAACCTTTGCTTGGTTTTTTAAACTTAAAAATGTGACTTAAGACTAAATAGTATTTTGATACAATTTATGTTGATAAAGTTTTGAATTTGAATTCTGAAAAAGTACTGATGAAGTGCAACTGTTGATGGTTAAATTTTTAAGACTCTTTCTTTTTCCTCCTCTCCATTCCCTTTGCTTTTTCCCCCGTCTCTTTTGTATTTGGTTTCTTTGAACTATGATCAATTTGGAACACAAATTCGTAACTTACCATCATTAAATTCCATGTACATATTAAACTAACAATGTTAAAGGGTTTCCATTAAACAAGGTTTCCTTCATCTTCAAAACTGTGTAAGATATTTCATTGTTTTTGTTAGTTCTGAAATAATACTCATTTTTAAACAAGTCGTCTTCGTCTCTTTGGCCTAAAGTGATCTTTGGAAAATTTATGCTGCTTGAACTATGAGCAGTGGTCCTAGGAAATAGGAATTTGGAATTTAATCTCCGATGCTGTTAAAGTGAAACTAGATATTTAAATTGGCTGAAAAATTGTGGATTATGTGAGCTTTTTAAGTCCATGAATGATTTGGGTCTTATGATATGCAGTTTCCTGAATTTATGTCATTGCAAAACCTTTCTTTCATGTCCCTATATAAACTTACTAACTTATCATTACAATTGTGCTTGTTTTCAGATAAAGAAACTTTTCTTCTCCATCTCTTCTTTTTCCCTAGTTCTTATTTTTGTTTTTAATCGAAGTTTTATAACATCAAGTGTAATTGCAATTTAACATTATTAACTTGAGTTTAAATTGTTGTAGAGAGAGTTGCAGGTGGATGGTGCCCGCTTATTTGATATAGATGCATTTGGTCAGATTTTGTTACTTGTTCGGAGGCTACCTAAGATTGGTGGGTCACATGTACTTACCAAAGTAAAGTTCTGTTCTTCAACTCAGGTTTTGCTATTATATGCTACTTAAAAACTGTTCTGAAGTTTCTTTCTTTTAAATTATGTTTTTCAGATGAACTTGCTACCTCCTCATGAAAGTGAAGATATTTTGCTTCCTTCTAGCATGAAAATCATAAAAGACTTGCATATTTCTCCTTTTAATGGAAGTCATGCGCTTTGTGCTTCATTAGGCGAGAAACTATCAGTTCTTAGGTGATGTTAGAATCAAATCTTGAAGTACATTTCTGACATATCTATTTTTACATCCTCCAAGGACCAATCTCACCCTTGTTTTTGTCTTGTTTTCTACAGTATGGAAAGCAACAGTGTCATCCTTTCCTATGATTTACTGGTAAGTGTTAGATCCATTATCCATGTCACTTTCTCAAGTGATCTTATGATATGTTATTAATTTTCCTTGCTTATTATTGGATGGGATTACTGTTTGCACTAAAAACAATTACATTTTTGCATTATTTGCACTGTTTTCCGTGATGTTATTATTGATAAAGTACAATCGATCCTATCTAGTTATTAGCATTTTACAGTAAATTCATTTGATCAAATTCATATTTACAGGGTCCTGCTTGGTCATGTTGCTGGGATCTTCATAGTTCATATTACATGTATGCTGGACTACAGGTATTAAACCCTTTAGTGAATGTTGTTTAATGTTAACCATGTTATTCTAGATAGCTTTCACAAAACCTTTTTTTTTTTGGGCTACCTTTCAGAATGGCTTGCTTTTGGCATTTGATATGCGTCAAACCAGGGGACCAGTAGAATCAAGTCCAGGACTGACAAACAATCCAATCCATACATTATACTCTGTTCAAAGTAATTCTTCTTCTGGTGTTAGAACGCTTCTATCTGCTTCCTCCATTGGCATATGCCAGTGGAACTTCGGCAGTACTGAAGAAAGGTGAGATGTTATTAGTTGTGTGTATAAACTTGGCATCTGTTTTTTTTCTTATTCTTATGGATCTGAAAAAGGTATGAAACACTTGTCTTATTCTTCTGCTCTTCAAAGATGATGTTAGTTTTGGTCCATAATCAATGCACGAATTCCAAAACTCTCTTTCCTGTGCATTTTAGTATTTTTATGTTTATTCCCTTTATATTTTTGGGTTGTGTTGGCTTATCTTATGTGATCCACAAATTTCATGTTTCTAATGAGATCATTTTCCAGTTAACATGCTTTTCTTTTCTGTTTGTTGAACTTCAAACAATGCAGTTTGAAGTGTTTATTTTGTTTTCTTTTGCTAAACTCATTGCAGGATTGAATTTTTCCATATAATATTTGGAAAATTTTATTCATAATGAGTAATGGCTATTGGGACAGTCTGTTCTGAAAAGATTGTAATTGAATTTTATGAAGGCCATCTTTGGTTCCTCAAACAGCAAATCAAGGAGTTTGTATATCCCTTGCTCATTGTCTGAGCGGTGATGACGTAGTGGTGACATTTCGTCCCAAAGTCGAGATGACCAATGAGATGGCTTATTCTCAGTCATCACTCACTCCTTGCTCGATAAGTGGACGAGGAGTGCTTGGTTCCCATCTTCATTTGAAGAGAGTGGGTGATAAGTATGAACAGTTGGGCATTTCATGTGCCACTGTAAGTAACATTCAGTTGCCTAGATCTGTTATCGTAGACAGGGAGAACGAAAAACCACTATTTGCAGCTGGGGATGAAGAAACATTGGGATTGATCTTGCAAGAGTTGCCAACTTTCAAATTTGATCAAAGTCTTAAATCTCACAAGCATCATATTTGTGATGTGAAGTATACAAGTACACTAACCCAAGGTTTACTTGGCTGTTTGAGTGAGGACAGATTGCAACTGTACAGTAGCAAGATGAGATGAGGTAAGCTTATTTTGCAGAAGCTATGTCATTGATTTTAGCATGTTGTTATCCTATTTGTTCTTTCTTTTCTATAAAATTCTACTCTTCAAATATATGCACTTGGTAGTTGGAATTAATTTATTATACCTGTTGCATGGTAATAATCTACGGTTATTCTTAGTCTATCTCGCTTATATATTTTACTATCGTGACCCATAGATTTGTTTTACATTTCATTCAAGGGTATCACTTTATAATAAGGGATCTGAGGAGTCCCATCTCCATCATCTAAATCTTAAAACAAGAATTATTGTATGCACCTGGCCTTTTCACCTGCTGGAATTAAATAGCCATTGTTTTATGTTACCCTTCACAGTAGTCATGTTCACTTCTTTTCTTAAGATTGGCTGTCCAGTGCTTATTTGTTTGGAATCAAGCCCCTGTCAGTCAATTTTCATAATTGATCCAATATCAACCCTCTGTTTCAGATATCTTCTATTGTTTAATGAAAGCTTATTAAAGAAGTATGCATGTAAATTATGTGTTCTAGGCATGCCTTAATGAATATATCTGCAATTAGGTGCATGTAGGTGTCGACTTCTGGGTGGCCCCATATTAGAACTGCCTCCATTGTCTTTGAGCATTTAATGGTTCTAGGCATTTCGCATTTGCCTTGAAAAGATTAATGAATGTGCAACTTCAAGTTGTTTTTTGATGATTGCTGATTAGAAGTCTATTATTGCTGTATCTTTTCTGTTGATTGATTACTTTGGATATTGTTGCAGGACACTGCATTTTTTTGGGGTATCAAGGCAAGAGAACATCTGATTTTGTTCCTGGTATTTTCGTATTAACCACCAAATGAGGGTAGTTGATTAGGTTCCTTAACCCTAAATTGTATATAGCGTCTCTTTCCGATCATCAATGTTGTGCCATTTATTATTGATGTAAATTTAAAAGCATCTAATTTTATGAAAAATTGGAAGGGTTTCATATCCAATTTTTTATTTTATCTTTTTCTCGGCCTTTTTTTTAAGAAGGTTGATAGAATTATCTTAAGGTTGACAAAATACAAGTCAAATTTAATAAAATACAAATCACCCTTTGTTAAGCCCTTTTTCCTTTCTTCTCCATTCTATCACCATCTATCGGTTAATTTTCAGGTCTTTTAGTCAATAATCGGCGATAATCATTAATGTAAGACCAAAAGCAGTGATAGTAGATCAGCCGAAAAAATTAAAGGAGATAGAAAGCCACTTGATCAAGAATCAAATCCACAGAAAATTGTCATTAGTCGTCAGAAGTTCCAAAACCTACCATACATAGCCCCGCTTCCTCCTTACGAGCTCATTTGCGTCAACAGCTCGTATACCCATTTTCTGTTCAGGCGACCCGAACTAGACCTCGTGTTTATTTTTAAAAACTCAAATGCAACTATTTTTTTTTTATCGAAATTTGTCTTAAATTAAAAATTTCATACTATATCATGAATTTTTAATGATGTTAATAGAAAAAAAGGTGTAATTATTACAAGGCATATTCTTTAAGTTCACTTAAAAACTGAAGTTTGATAGAATATAACAAAAATATAATTAATATATATATAAATTTTAATAATATTTACTATTTCATATCATTATATCCCAATAACGTGCATGATAAAACGTGTATTTAATGAATAAAGCATTCAAATACTTATAAAAATTAAAAAAGAAGAAAAAAAAACCTCAAATTGTGCTAAAACAAGAATATACCATGGTGAAACTGAAAAGAAATTTTGCCTCGATCAATAACTTCAGTTTAGTAGTAATAAAATCGATTTCCAAAATTATAAAATTTTGGGTTTAAATAGGAACAATTGTATAAAATAAATAATAAATTATGCCTTAACATGAAGTAAACTTTCTTTAAAAATATAATTACATGTAATATTGATCAAAGCCCTTCTTTTTAGGGAATGATAAAAGACTATCAATATAGTGCATCTTTTACCTTTTTTTCTCCCCGTTTAACCGAGAAGCTTGCGGGAACCTGACGTGGTGGGATCACATGAGGAGGTAGCTCTTCGTTCCACCTCAAGAAGCTTCTCAACAGTTTGCATAGACAACAAACAACGATTTGTCTAGCCATCCCGTGTAATAACTAGATAAGCAATATATTCAAGCATCTAATCTGCTTCTTTTCCCCGCTGCAAAACTTGCACACACCAGCTTTCTCAGCATCTCGTTTTCTCCTTCGCTTTAATCGTTACTTTCAGATCGGCTTAAAACTAACAATGTACATGGTGAAATAATTCAGTAGTTGCTAGCAAACTTAGTCATCTTCAGCACCGTTGAACCCTTCATCCATGTCATCGCCTTCATGGTTATCTGCTTGCCCTTGATCGGCATCTTCTACATTACCAGGCATCACAGTATCATCATCGAGATCTTGATCAGGCCCTCCTGGCAAGTTATCAGTAACCTTCATAGATTCAAGATTTGAGTCACTGAAAAACGTAGTGTAAGGCTTGGAGACCTACAAGACGAGGTATGTTAGTTGGAACCAGAGGCAGAAGTGATTGCTTGCAGAAACATCTTAAAATTAAGGAACTGTTAGAAAAAGTAAGAGTAACACGGCCGTAAACAAGATTAATTACTGCAAGAGATGGAATAAAAAGGGGGAATTTGTGAACCAAAAACTTTCACCTTGAATAAAAGATCTCTCTTTTCAGCACTTCCCACCAGGTTGTTCCAATGCTCGTCACTCCTCAGAGTTGATGCAGACCCCACTACCTAAATGAAACAACAAATGGTCAGTTTCCTTAACGAATGTGATTTATTGACACATGTAATGAGAAAGCTTTTCTAATTTATATAATAATACATACCAGGACAGTAGATTTTGCTCGGGTAATACCGACGTTCATTCTTCGAGCATCAGAGACAAACCCAATACTTCTCTCCTTATTGGACCTAACACATGAGAATATTGCTACGTCCTTTTCTCGACCCTGGCAAGTGAAAGTATTTCAATGTAGAAGTTGGTAATTACAAGATAAATTTTGAAACTATATCTTCCATATAAAAAACTGGGTTTAACACAAGAAACTACTGGTGCAAGCAACTTTGATCTATGACCAGGCAGTTATTGGTCACATCTCTTTTTGCAGAGATGTGGCCAATACCATATCTAAAATAAATTTCCCTTCTATATGTCATTAAAATATATAACACAGACAAACCAAATTAATCAATAAATTAAGGAACAAGAAAGCAAGTTACCTGGAAACCATCAACAGTTTGTATATCAACAAACTTTCGGGATTCCTGCCCAAAAGTATCTCGGAATCGGTCTTGAAAAAGCTTGACTTGGTATCTATAGGGAGATATAATCGCAAGCTGTGAACTTGACCTAAGCTCTGGATACATAGTCACCAATTTATGATACAAGAGGAGCACAAACTCAACCTCATCAGTGTTGACCCAGGACCCACTTCCAGAGGGCTGCGATTCTTTTCCTTCATGTATATCAAAGAAGCAAAAAGGGCTGAAGCAGCGATACTTGTGCCAGTCACGTTCTGTCTTGCTCAAAATATCATCTGCATCCTGCAGTGCCTCAGAATAGAATTCTCTTGAAGGGAAGTTCCTAATCTGTTTTCAAAGGGAAAAAAAAAACAAAAAATATTAGACAAACTATACTAAAATATAAGACAATTCACTATGCTGTATTGAAAATTGTGTCAAAGGTTGGGTTCACTTTATAAAGGCCCAGAATCTCTAACATGGTTTGAGAACTGGGAATGGCATACCAAGTGCAAATAACATGGAGTGTCGAATTGTCTAGACAAAGTCACATCCGCACATGTGCAGAATTGTTGTACAGAGAAAACAAGAGTTCAAAGTTCTGAAGAGAGATGGATGCAATAATAGTACATTATATAACTGAAGAATTTTGAAAAAATTTAGAGAATTTTTATATTTCACTCTTAATCTTTACAATTGGTCTATATGACTATTTATACACAAAGAATTATATCTAAAAAGGAAACAAATAATCAAATAATAATTACAGAGATAATTAAAGATTCTAATCAAATCAAATCAAATCATATCTCTAGAATCAGTTAGGATAAGTAAATTAGTCAACACTCCCCCTCAAGTTGGTGCAAAGATGTCGCACGTGCCCAACTTGCAAATCAAATTATGGTAAATCTTGTTGTTGAGCCCTTTAGTAAATACATCCACAAGTTGCCCAGTAAAAGTCACATGAACTAAGCTCAAGACACCATCTGTTAATTTTTCTTTAATGAAGTGCCGATCAATTTTAATGTGCTTCGTCCGGTTATGTTGGACTAGATTTTGTGCTATACTTAAAACTGCTTTATTGTCACAAAACAAAATTATCTTGTCTCTCTCGAGCAACCTCAACTCCTCCAATAACTTCTGTAACCATAAGAGTTCACACACGCTCTGTATTCTGCTTCAACACTTGACCGAGCAACAACACTTTGTTTTTTGCTTCTCCAGGTGACAAGGTTCCCTCTCACAACTGTGCAGTAGCCAGAAGTGGATCTCCTGTCATCGAGAGATCCTGCCCAATCTGCATCTGTAAAAGCTTCAACTTGGAGATGATTATGTTTGGAGTAAAGAAACCCTTTCCTTGGCGTAGATTTTAGGTATCTTAAGATGCGAAGTACAACCTGCATATGAGTCTTGCGAGGGTCATGCATGAATTGACTGACTAAGCTAACAGCATAGGCTATATTCGGTCGAGTGTGTGAGAGATAAATTAACCTTCCTACCAATCTCTGGTATCTTCCAATATCCACAGACTCATCAGTTCCTGCTTCCAGCTTGTGATTACTTTCAATGGGAGATTCTGCTGGTTTACACCCCATCATACTAGTTTCTTCCAAAAGATCTAGAATGTACTTTCTTTGAGAGATGGAAATTCCTTTTTCTGATCTAGCCACCTCGATACCTAGGAAATATTGCAGTTTTCCTAGATCTTTGATTTCAAATTCCTAAGCCAACAACCTCTTTAGTTGAGCCATTTGCTCTTTTTCATTGTCTGTTACCACTATATCATCATCATAAATAATAAGAAGGGTGATCTTACTCTTGTGATGTTTGATAAACGGAGTGTTATCAGCATTACTTTGTTGGTAACCAAAGGACATCATGGCTCTGCTAAACCTGTCAAACCAAGCTCTGGGAGATTGTTTTAGCCCATACAAAGTCTCTTTTAACCTACACATTTTTCCTTGTGTCTTCTCATCAACGAACCCAGGAGGAATTTCCATGAACACTTCTTCCTTTAAATCTCCATGGAAAAAAGTATTCTTCACATCAAACTGTTGCAAGTCCCAATCCAAGTTGACTGCGCAGGATAACAAAACTCTGAATAAGTTCATTTTTGTAACTGGGGCAAATGTCTCTTGGTAATCCACTCCATAGGTTTGGGTGAATCCTTTAACAACCAATCTGGTCTTAAACCGTTCAATTGTGTCATCAGCTTTGTGTTTCACTGTGAACACCCATTTACAGCCAACGAGTTTCTTCCCAAGTAGGAGAGTGACAAGCTCCCAGGTTTCATTTTTAGCCAATGCTTTCATCTCTTCAATCATTACTTCCTTCCATTTAGGATCTGCAATAGCTTTCTTCCAATCCTGTGGAATAGACACAGAGGAAATAGACAATGCAAAGGCTCTATAAGAAGAAGACAAAGATTCATAAGAAACAAAGTTAGAAATAGAGTGTTTAGTACAAGGTCTGACTCCTTTTCTTTGTGCAATTGGTTTATCTAAGTTATTGGAGCATTCAAGAGTTGTGGGTAACTCACCAAAAGAAGATTCTTGACTGGGTAACTCACCAGAAGAAGATTCTTGACTCTGAGTAGACTGCATGATGGCTTTTTCTGTCTTGTCTCTCCTCGAATGCCTTCTCAAATCTGGCTTGTCCAAACGACCAATTCTCTCTCCCTGATTGGACATACATCTCCCCCCTGTCTACTAGAACTCAAATTTTCTAGTTGAACCATATCATTCAAAATCACAGAATTCAGGATCACCTCTTCTTGCTCATTATTCTCCCCCTTGAGTGGGTGGTACTGAAGTAGGGTTCAGTTTCTCGAAAGGTAACATACATACTGACTAAGTATTTCCTAGAGGGAGGATGATAACACTTGTATCCCTTCTGTATTGGAGAATATCCAACAAACACACATTTAAAAGCCTTGGGATCCAATTTCCCTGTTGTTCTAGTATGGACAAAGCAAACACACCAAAATACTTTTGGTGGAACAACGTATGAATTCTTCCCTTGTAGAACCGCCAAAGGACTCATAAAGTCAAGGGTCTTGAGAGGCATTCTATTGATAAGATAAGTAGATGCAAGGATTGCATCTCCCCAATATGCTTTGGGTAGGTTCATGGTGAACATAAGAGGTCGAGCTACCTCCAATAGATGTCTATTTTTCCTCTCAGCAATGCCATTTTGACACTAGTATAAGGACAACTAGTCTGGTGTACTATCCCATTACTCTCCAAATAAGCAGAAAAACTACTATCCATGTATTCTCTTCCATTGTCAGTTCTCAAAATTTTCACCTTAGTATCAAATTGAGTACAAACCATCTTATAAAAGGATTGAAAACAAGAAAAGACATCACTTTTAGCTTTAATCAAATAAACCCAAGCCATTCGAGTGCAACAATCAATAAAGGTAACAAACCATCGATTACTAGACAAGGAGACAGTTTGAGTAGGCCCCCAAACATCAGAATGAATAGTTGCAAAAGAAATTTGACTTTTATTATGACTCAAAGGACATGACGTTCTAGTGTGTTTAACATACTCACAAGCATCACAAAATAGAGAATCAAATTGAGTTCTAGCAAACAAATTAGGATAAAGTTTTTCTGAGGCAAAAAATGATGAATGTCCTAACCGTCTGTGCCACTGTATTATTCCCTGATTGACATTTTTATTTTCTCCAAAACAGGCTTAAGATATTGAAGAACTTGAATCACTCTCCAACATATATAAGCCATCATGCAACCTACCATTGTCAATCCTCTTTCCTGTGTGAAGATCCTGAATAACACAATGATCAGGAAATAATTCAATTTTACAATTAAGGGCATTGGTGATAGCACTGACAGATAAAAAGTTGACAGGAAAGTGGGGAACATGAAGGACAAATGATAATTTAATGTTGGATTTGCAAATAACACAACCTGTTCCAGATATGGGAGTAAAAGAGCCATCAGCAATTCTGACATTATCTTTGGTTAGAGAAGGAAAATAATTGAGAAAGCCTTTAGAAGAGCCTGTCATGTGTCTATTCGCACCAGAATCGATAATCCATGGAATATTATTAAGAGAGGAAGCATTATCTGACTTTACAAAGTTAGATGTGGCACCGGAGGACGAGTAATCAGAGTTAGGAATTGAGACCCTTTTACCTTTTGCCATGGTAAAGATTTATGAACCGTGAAAGAATAGGAGGTATCCAAGGTTGTACACACAAGAGAGCCCAATCGATTCACCAAAAGACCGGATAGCGGCATGGGAAGGTCGAAAAGATGGTTAGAATCGTCGCCGGAGTGATCGGAGCAGCGAAGTAGTGTCAGGCGATTGGTCATGTGCCGGGACGCGATGGGTCACGCTCAAGTGCGGGCTTTTCCAGCGTCGGAGTTGGGCGATCGACCGGCGACAGTCTTGATGCCGGCAGTGAGAGGAGGAAAAACTCCTATATGGGTTAGTACCAAAAAATGTAGATCTAAGGTTTTGAAATCCTAAAGAGGAAAAAATTGAATTTGGACCCTAAAATCAGGAAAAAACTCTGATACCATGAAGAATTTGGGAAAATTTAGAGAATTCTTGTATTTCACTCTTAATCTTTACAATTGGTCTATATGACTATTTATACACAAAGAATTATATCTAAACAGGAAGTAAATAATCAAATAATATTTACAGAGGTAATTAAGAATCCTAATCAAATCAAATCAAATCATATCCCTATAATTAGTTAGGTTTAGCAAATTAGTCAACAATAACTTACTGTTAAGACTTAACATCAGTTGTGAACAAGGTCAAAATAAAAGGAAGTGCAAGTACTTAAAAGGTAATGCTCACAATCCTACAACATTAAACCCAGAACTATTCATACAGGTCCTTCCATTTGACCTAGAACTTAGGCACAACGTACCAACCAACATTTAGTTGTCAGTAATTCTTTCATATGATCATAATAATCAAAATTGATATATTGCAACTGTTATATTACACAACCTTTCAAGATAAATTATTGAAGTTTCTCATCTGACCTCAGGATGCATTCGATACTGCATCTTCAGCATATTGACTGGATAACCAGCTCTCTGAAGCCTCTCAAACAAACTTGTGCCATAACTTCAACGCGCGAAGAGAGAGAGAATGAAACCAAATCAGTAAACTGATATAATAATAATAAAGAAAAAAGAAATAGAAACATAATGCATTACCCAAGCTTCCCAGCAACAGGAGAAATTACAGTGGCAGGGAGTTGAACTGGATCACCAACCTATAACAATATTAAAAAGGATTAGCTGCAGAATCAATTGTTAACATATATAAACATTCCCAACAAAGAGGCGAACATGCAGACAAAAGCACAGATTTGACAGCTTGCACATGCACTCATTTATTTTGTTTACAAGAATCTTGGGAATAATTCCTACTCATAAAGCTCTTAATTGCTACTTGTTAGGAACAATTTTAGTAGTTAGTGCGTAATAAAATCACACTGTTTTTTGGCTAGTAGTCTAGTTAGTCACAGACCAGTTAGAATGGTTGAATGAGTATAAAAGACTATTCTTTCCGTTGTTTTTATCTTCTCTCAAATCCTTTCTTTCTCAATTGCCAAACACTCAAAGGTAGGTCTCAATAACTCAGGGCCTAACACTGCCATCATAAAGAAGCAACACAAGGAAGAAACAATTGTGAGAAATGCATAACTGACATTAACAGCAGAAACCAACAGTGTTTATAAAGTATCGTCAATGACCAGGAAGAATAATTAAAGGAAGTGCAATAATGCAAGTGACAGCATCAGAGACATATTACCAGAAAAACTTGTTTGCATCCATTGGCCAAAGGAACAAGAATTGCTGGTTCCACCTGTTTAAAAGAAAGAAAAAAAAGAAAAGAGCTACGGTTAACAATTCTCATTTAGCAATGTTTTCTTCCTCAAACACAAACTTAACATCCAGTCTTGTACTACTTGCACACATGAAATTTGTATTCATATCTTGTTAAAAAAGCTCCAGCATAACAAGGAATTCTAAGACAAATTACCAACTTTTACAACTAACACAAATTAATCTCAAGTCAGCCCATATTCATAGATGAAAAAATGGAATCACAGAGTTTAACAAAGATTTATAAATCAAAATTAAAATAAAATTCAGGCAATCATTTCACCTTTTCAAAGAACAAAACGTTTACTTTTTCCTTTTCTTTTTTTTTAAAAAAAAGAAGGCTATGGTTAAGATGTTTTATTTTTCTTTATCTGCCTATGTTGATTTCACTTTTAATTATTTTATCTCCATATACAGCAGAAGCCTCCACGTATTATATATAATCTAGGTCAAAACATCAATGGCAAATGGATTAACCAGAATGCAAGAGGATGTAGACACTTACAGCTTGGGCAGCTTCATCTATAATAACCACGTCGAAACCATGATTCAGTTTACTAAAAAGTGCTGAACCACTGAAACTGAGTGTGGAGCAGACCTGCCAACATAAAAGTTACAGTGAAACCATAAGATGTTGGACTTCACTTTCAATATGAAGTTAAATTTACATACAATTACAGCTTCTTCCAGAATAGCATTGCGAATACTATCAGTATCGCCTCCTGCAGCTCCATGCTTCTGTCTATCAGCACCTGACTCATCTTGTTTTTGTTTCACCTGCAAAGGAATTATGTGTTAACATGTAATGGATGATGAGCTGTTCTGCAGAATAATAAGGCCATTGATCAATCAACAGCAATTAGAAAATTCCCCGTAATTTGACGATAAGAGCCGTTATGCTACTTGCTGTGCCATGTCTTTTGTTCTTTTACAAATCTGAAAAGTTTATGGTTTTGCTTTTGCAATACATGTCAGATACTATTGAAGTATTGATAACTGTCCGAGACAAAGCAGCTCTTCATGACTTCCCCTCTTTTTTCCATGAGGAGCATGAAGTAGCTGCAAGAAACTTTAAAGCTTGGGTCAACAGGAAACCCTAATATCCACTTTCAGATGCGAAGTTCTTTCACAACCACATTAACAAAGGCATCTGTGTGATTATAAGATCACACGTCAATTAATCATTGCAACAAGAACAATAGCCAGTGCAAAATTCAGCCTGTTTTATTATTGTTGCCAGAAACATACAAGGTAATCCATGCAGACTGACTGGACAGAATGATGAGCTTTGAGACCAATTCGCACAATTTTTGGATTATATGTATGGACGTTTTCATCGCGGAGACCTGCCAAAAAAAACAAAATATTGTTCTTGAGACTATGTCAGGGTGATAGTCACTTGTGGGAAACAGCCACTAGGAAAACAATTTCAAAATTTAGGACACAACTTAGCAAAGCTTCTTGCATGCCAAATAAGTTTTTAACTCCTGTTATTAATGAATAGAGAATATGATTTGCTAAACATACTGGTTTTATGATTTTCCAATGCAACAATAACAAGTGAAGTCTTTAGCCTTTGATTTAACCCCAGTGGTGGTAAAAGGTATATCCAAAATGTGCATGCATTTGTGTGTATTAGTGATGGATTCGACTTTCAAGTGAACTGTCATGATACCAGTTACTTATGAAATGCACAGTAAAAGGTGCTATATGAGTTAGAAACCTAAATTACTATTTTCAGTTGATGCTAAAATGCTATCATTTGATGTTGACAATACAGATGATGAATCATGTATAGTTCTTCCTTGAGCACTTCTAAGTGAAGTGCCACTCTCAAGACATGAACAACATATTTGTGCATCATGGTCCTACCATAATCTCTTTCTGAATTGCTCTCTCAGTGTTTTTCTATGTTCTGGTAGACCAACTGATTTGTCAGATGGTTAGGAACAATTTCTGCTAATAAAACTAGAAAGATCTGAGTAAGGCAAAAATATGATTATACATTTGCATTGATTTAGTGTATTTGGTTGAAAAGCAAGGACTTTTAAGAATCAATCAATCAAATTGAGCATCTGCACTTCTCATAAAATAAAACTGTAGCCTTGGCTTCATATTGGATTACTTCTTTTGGAAATGCTGAATGCTGTGTTCAGTGTGATTGAGAGGTTTTACACATTTAATTGTTTGCTTGCTTGTCTATGTCGTTTCCTTTAGAGGACTCCACAGCCCCTAATCCTAGCAATTCTCTTCCTCTCCCTATTTAATAAACTTAACCTTTGATTAGTCCATATAACAAAATAACAACTAAAATTCAATCCCAATGCATTGTGTACCATCCCTATGTTTTCTTTAAGACACAAATCATCTCATACTTTTACATACACTTAAGAAAAACTATTTTTGGACTTAAATTTAAGAAGTGTGGTTATAATGTTACATGAACGTAAAATACACTCCAAGTTATGGGAAGACCTTCACAGCAGCTGTAGGACAAGCTATATTGCCTATGCGATGTTATGGATATTTTTTATATTTTAAGAAACTCAAACACTGCAATTAGAATGAGAATTTCTTTATGGATGTCTAAGAAACAGATGTTCCCAAGGAGATGAAACTGATAAAGGAGAAAAGTTGATGGAAGTTCACAACATCCTATTTCTATATCCAGGCACATAAGGAAACAAATAAGGTACAGGATGGACCAGCAGGATATAGGTTTATTTATCTTTCTGTTTATTGAGGGAGAGAAAGGAAATTATAGGTAAAATGTTAGAAGATTATAGGAAGCAACAACATGCTTTTAAGAAAAAAAAAAAATCCGCCTGGACTGAGCTTATGACATTCACTGAAATCCAACACCAATTTAACATGCAAGATCATGAAAGAAATAAGTACTATATTATTTTTGAACCTGAACACAAGACATAATCCAAGATCCTAGATAGACTCATCTAGAGAACTAGTGTATCTAAGTAGAGACTTCCCCAGTTCCCGTAGAACTTAAACTCCCTATTATAATTATAACTAGAGACTTCCCCTACACTTAAACTCCCTATTTGATAATAACAACCATAGTTACTTACTATGTATAGAAAATTGAATTCCAATGTGCATTATATCACATAATGATAAGGTTGAGCAAAAATAATGAGGATGCAAAGATTAGTGCATGCAAGAAACTTGTACCAGTTCTAAGAAGCCGCAGCACAATCTCATCAAGTGCAGAGTTTGATGGAGCACATACCAATACACGTACACGATATTTACGACTAGAAGCAACAACTTCAGGTTTCTGAAGAAAGTTAAATTTGCAGTTAGGAGATATGATTCCCCAAGAATGTAGTCAGATGAGTAAATTATAACTTACCAAGTCATTTCCAGTAGTAGGAAAATAACCATCATCACCATCTTTGGGCATGATTATATCTCTGGGATTACTACAGCTCAACCATGGAGATGCTTGTGCCCAATGATTGTACCTGCCAGTTATCAATTTTGCAGCTCAATACAGAATCAAAAGGTCGCTGTGTCTGTTGTACCATCATAGATTCCAAGACTCAATGCTCATAATATTTATCCAAAAAGAAAAAGGGTTTCATCATAGGAGCAGATTTAATACAGTTTTCTATAATATGGATGAAGGTACAGATGTTTATCACAAATGTTGGACATTAGAGGACATCAAAGTATATATTATAAATGGGATATGAATTCCATTGATTGTAATTTTTTATGATTACATATACAAGGCTTTATGATTGTAGTGCTTTTGTATATTTAAATTTCGAACATTGAGAATTAAGATACAGATCTCTTTGAGGGAAGTAGCAATAGAAGGATCTAAAGGAATTACTCCCAAGACTCCTAGTTTCACACTCACAAACACTTGAACCACTTGGTAAAGTTGAAGCAGAACCACTCTTGAACATGGTACTTCAGCCAAACTGACAATTAAAGTTTATCTAAAATTTGTTATCAATCATTACCACCTCTCAATCTCATCACTAATACCAATAGCTAAAGGCAGATCCCAGTAATTAATGGTCAAAGAAACAGTTCCCAGAGATATAACAAAATGGAATCAACCCAGTACCAGCGTGATACTTGTCATGCCACTATATATAAAGGCCCAAAGAAGTGGAAATTCACATGAACATCAATTGCAGCAGGAAAACCTTAAGCTATAGCAATCATGAATTACATAATTATGCAAGTGTATAACAGCCATTCAAGAGAGACATGATAATGAAACCAACACTTACTTCTCATGAATTGGCATTTCGGGCCCACATTTGAACTCACGCAGTGAACCCCTGCATAGAATAAAACAAGTTAGCTGAAGTTTAAATGTGATGTACATGCCATTTTGCATTGCTCAAAACAAGAGCAAGCACTTGAAAACTATGTATGACAGCAACAGCGTTAAAGGATCAAAAGGAAATAGAAAGCTGCAAAATCATTACTTTGTTTGTACTCTTGCTGGAGCAGCGTGCAAAATTGCACTAAGAAGTGCAAGGATGGTTTGTGTCTTCCCTGTCCCAGGGGGACCCTGTGAAAAGTCCAAATGATTAATTCTCATACTTCAGTATGCATTAATAGATAATGACTCGTACATCAAGAAAACTTCTTTAATGTCAAATGTCAATGGGGAACATAATTTTTCAACAAGGGAGTCAATCTAAGGAGCTCTCTATAGATGACCTGGGTTTTTAATTTACTAGCTTCAACCACATAACAAAAAATGGAAAAGAACAAAAAGATACTAATTGCTACGATACATTCCTTGTGTTTTATTCATCAATTATGTTATCAATTCCCACTTTTCAAAACATAAAATGCAATGATGTTTTTTCCATCACATTTATATTTGTGCAATTCAGCAATTGCGCCTCTCTTTTTTCCAGGGAGGGAGTGTAGGAAAGAATTTCTAACATTTGAAGGTCCCCTTAAGGAAATAGGACATTATGTATTGCTGTTCTTTTATAACAGCTAAAGGAAGTTGGAAATCCCTAGTCTAGAAAGATGAAATAATTTCAATATCATGTCAGACAATTTATTCTATCCTATCCATATTTACAAGACATAACCCATATTTAGTATTTACATCCCCTGTCCTCTATTTAGATTGGGTTCTAAATTTTAGAATTGAATCACCTATTACCCTTTTCTCTATGCCTTGTTGATATCTGTCAATGTGTATGCACAATTTGGTGTTTTTGATCATGTTCATGCATTTGATGGTGAAAACTTCAAAAGGGAATTCATGTACTTGTATCATAAATCCGAGTCACCTAGCATTTGGTCAAAATAAATGAAATAAGTTGCAAATTTTTTTAACTATTTTGGTTCGAAAATCTGAAACAATTCAGTTCTCATATTTCATTTTGTTTGATTGGGTTTGGGTCCTTGGCACAATGGTGAAATTGCCACATTGTGACCAAAATGCAATTGATTCAAGTCGTGAAAACCAACTCTAGAGAAAAAGCAAGTGGAAGGCTAAATATGATGACAATCCTCCCATGACTCTTGAAAAGCAAGGAAGCCGTATACATTGTGGATCTTCTATATCCATTGCATGCCAGAAGAAAGAAGCAGCAAGATCAGTGTAGTTCCCTCAATTAGGTTAGGCTTGATGTTTAGTTGAATTGATTTCAGGAGATAGATGCCCTTTCTCTCATTCTTAGAATGTCCATTTGAACCATAAATTGCACCAGTTTGCACTTTTGAACACACTTGATGCCCAAATCAGGGGGATGAATCATAACTGCTTCCTTTGCCTAATTTCAAGCAAGCAACAACAGACTTTATCTCTACACACAAGTATTTTGGTTTGTTTTGCCAAGTGCACCATAAAATGACAGCTAGAAGCACGAATTTTCTCCTCAGTTATGTTAAGCCATAACTAGAACATACATATTGTGTCTATGGCATGAATGGTAGAGATTTCTACACACACACACAAAAAAAGAAACACACGAGTAAGAGATTGATTAATCTGCAACCCAGAAGATATGTGGTAAATTTTTTATTAGACATTGAAGCAGGATTTCATGTAGTCAATCAAGCAATCAATCAGAGACTATATCACATTAACATGGGACACAATCAAAAGTAATCACTGTCTGCAGGTCAGATTTGTTTACACAGATGTCAATGGCCCACTCACCAAAAAGAGTACCATATGGAAGCTTCACTTAAAAACGTACACAAATCAAATAGATAATCTTTGAAAAACGCCAAGAATAAGTTTTTCCACTTTTTTGACTCAGTAGCCTGTGATAACCAACACTCCCAGGTCCTTTTTTTTTTTTTGAGAATTACTAACACTCAGTTTCAAACAGATAGCTTATATACATGCCCATGACCTATTGCATTGTATCTGCTAGTGATACTTCATGCATTTTAAAGTGCTCATGCAACTTGGATTAAAGCAAAAACTTAACAAAAATGGTCCACATGTTGGTAAATATGAACAACAATGTTTTGCAAGGAGATCATAAAATTGTTTTTCTTTTTTTTTTTTTTTTTTTTTGGGGGGGGGGGGGAGGGGGGTTTGGAATTCAAAAACATATATATATATATAGAGAGAGTAGAAGTAAATAAAACCTGTATCAAGACAAAGGTTTTACGTGATAAGCCAGCCTGCAAACAGAAAATGTAACATCAAATTCATAGAATACAAAGCAAAAAAATAGGCCAAAAAAGGCTCCCTAAGGAAAACTAAAATAAGATGAGTTTCCTCTATAAGTAATGTTCCACTTTTCCACTATACTTATTGTTAATATAATGTACCAATGAAACCTAAATTTGTCCAAAAAAGTTGTTTTAGACCACTTTATTATTTAAGCATTAAAATTTGACTATAGAAAAATAAAATTTGAAACTGAAAAGTAAGAATTGTCATTTTACCACAATTTGTTTCCATTACTTGAACCATGCTGTTTTACTTTAAAAAAATAAGAATAAAAAATTCCTACTACATAATGATGTAGCATTAACATTTTGGATCTTTCCTCTAGTAACTTCTCAATTAGAAAGCTGATAATATAATTTTAAGTGTTACAAAGTGAAAAAGAGGTTGATATCAGTATTATTAAAGACTACAAGTAGCAACCTTGAATAATTAACTTTTGGAACATTTGCATACTTTAAAACTATCAACTGGTGAAAAGTTGGATGATGGCTTTGTTGAAAATAGTTCCATAGCGACAACGTAATGCAAATAGCACAGCTTAAAGGGGATCTCAGAAAACAAGTTGTGGAAATACAATTGCTGGAAGTGATAAAGCTATTGCAAGTGAATGAATTAGCTGCTCAAGCTATCTCTAACAAGTCTCCTGAAGGACTATATTTAAGTTATCTTATGAACGTCCTTCTTTACGCACAAATCAACATGCAGTTGACCCTATATCAAGGTCTCAATCACCCAAACTTCCAAGGTTCCAGGTTAAGCCCAGTAAGCATGCCAAGCTTAAAAGAAAACTAAATGAGCCAATCTCTAAAAGGTTCATCTGAGAGAGTTTTGAGTAGATCTGCCATCCTTATTTTGCTTACACTACATCAAAGAAAAATTTGACACCCTTGTATTACCAATTGGGCAATCAATGAGACCACTGATAAAGAATAGACTAACATTTCTCATATTGATGTTATTTTGAATGCAATGGCTGATCCTACTATATTTCAAATGTAGATATGGGGAGTTGAGAATATCAAATTAAGCCTTCAGATGAATGGAGGACTGCTTTAAAGAATCAGAGTGCCTTCTCTAAGAGTCATGCCATTCAGACTTTAGAGTTTCAAACACACCAAACACCCTAAAGCGATTTATGGACTAAGTACTAAACCTTTTATTGGCTATTCCCTGGTTTATTTTGACAATACCCTCATACATATGGCGCAAAAATAATGATCATGTTTGACAAGTTCAGGAAAACTTACATCTACAGCCTCCAGTTGTGACCTGTTAAGGTTTCCTCCGAAATATTCACGCAGAGGTCCAGAAACTTTCCAGGCCTGGTCTCCAGAACCAGAACTTTTATCAGTAGCCTTTAGTATTAAATCCTTGAAAGGAAGAGAGCTAATTGATCGCAGAGCAAAATATTCACGAGAAATAGTTGATAAGCTGCAAATCTACGCAAATATAACATTAGTTAGAGGCCCACCTAATCAATTATGGTACCAAATAAACACAAAGCAAGTTTATAATTCCATGCTTTGTTGAGAAATGACATTGATGTTATAACTAAAATTGTTTTTACAAATGTTATCCATCAGTCGTCGAACAATCTTAATAGCCATAATCAAGTGATATCCAAAATTTAGTTTGACCTAAACCATGTCACCTATTGTTTGAACAGTAATAAAATGTAAACCTCCATGTTTACCCTTTATAGTCCCGAACCAACAACCTCAAAGCTATTATAATAAAAGAAAAACTCCTATCAAATCTTTTCTGAAACTAAAGCAATAAACTCAACTTGAAGATGTGGGAAAATTGCTTCCAGGTGTAGGCTATATACTACACCATGTAGAGAAAGGTCTCAGTCCCCTTCTTAAGGATGCTTTCACTTGAGGAAAAAAAATATATAACAGAAAAGGCAATGGTGAGGGACAACCTTGCTCTTCAAAGAAATTTTGGCTGACCAACAATAGACTGGCGAGAGCTCATTCAAATTTGAAGTACCAAATCATATAAAGTGATTGTAGAAGAGGTAAAGCAATCTGCTAACTAGTGTTTTTAAAGTGGGTAAGTTATAAAAAAACTAATGCTTTTTAGGGTTTGGACTTAAGAATGGAAGGGAATTTAAACTTGGTAAATTAAATTGGCATTGAATATCATAGGGAATCTTAATGGTTGTGGTGTAGGCCAGGTTGAGTGATCTGTTTACTTGTGTTTCTGGTGGGTAAATCTTGAAGTAATTCAAGGATTAAAGTTTAAAAATGAAATTCTTGGGTTGCAAATTAAATTCTGATCTCAATGTCATTAAGGGAAAATTAATGGTTGTTTGGTAGCCGGAATGACAGCGCTTGCTGGAGTTTCCAGGCAGCACTTAAAATTGAGCTTAGATTTTGTTTGAGAAGTTCAATTGATAAAGATTGAGTTGGACAAATTACATGGAAATTAAACTAGGAAAATGATGGCGGCAGTCTCACAAATGAACCTAGGAGGAAGAAAAAGAATTTGTTAAATCTTCAACATTCAGAGGCATTGATAACACAGCAAGGTCATCCTAGCAGCACACATGTCTCTTGTTATCTCTACTCCACTGGTTACAAGAAAAAAAAAAAAATCAATTTCAAATAAAACTCTTACATACGTTTTGTGTAAAAGGTTCATCTTCATTAACATTTTTTTCTATATTCTACTCGGTTCTTTTTCATCTTACATTTCCCCTCCTACCAACTAGAATCTAGAAATGTATGTCGCTAGACTCTGAGAAACAGAGAAAGTATTGGGAACAAGGCTAAAACAAAAACTTATCTTTCTTTTCTTTTTTTCTTTTTCATTTAAATCAGGTTTGTTGGTCAGGCTTTTTCTTTTTTGGCTTTTTAGGTAAACATTTCTACTAAAATCCAAATAAAAACTACTTGAAACAAACATATGCACATTGAACTCGATAACCATCTATCTTTTTGTTTCAGCATAGCCAGATCTCAACAAATAATTAAGATCCAATCCACATGACTAATGTAAGAGAAAACATTTTCATACGAAATGGCACAACCAGCCAGCATATTTGGCTTTTAATATGTGTTTACCTTTAGACAAAACAAGGGCTTTTCCTCTGGCTTCAAAGGAGAAGTCATGAAACGCCGCATGTTTAAAAGCCTTCGCCGAGGTTCAAGGTTGTCTGCATTTAAATACAGAACCTCTCCATCTAAGAACATTCTAAGTCTGAGAAGATTCTGCTGGCGGTGTTCCACCAAAGCAAATGCATGAGTCTCAGGGAGTTTTTGAACATCTTTAATCTGTAGAAAGCAACAACCTCTTTATAGTAATGAGTGAAACTAAAAAAATCGCAACATAAATTAAATAAACAAAAAGTCATTCAAAAGTGAGAAATTCGGGGGGGGGGGGGGGGGGGAAGACAGAGAGATAGGAACACGCATCAAATGCATTGCACTTTAAGTGTCTGTTACCAGGAGCATACTGGGAAAAAAAACATTAAAAAAATAAAGAAAAGAAAGACAGAGTACCACTTTGAAATAATATTAATTATAAAAGAATATCAGCAATACATAGAGAAAACTGAATTATCAACCAAAGTATGACAACTTTTGAAGGTCAAAAACTTGTGAGAAAAAAATTAAAAATAAATCACAGATAATAATGTTTTGGAATGATGTTCATTGATCCCGCTTAAATTACCTGCTCTCTCGAAAGCAGCAAAAGATCATTTTGTGATATTTTCTCACCCTCATCATCTGCATATGTAACTGCAGGCAACAGGAACCCCTCTGCCTCGTTGTATTCCACTACCAATCTCATTACCCATTCATTCACTGAAATACACATATACAAAGAGTCATAACAGGCATAAAAGACTAGTCTCTAAGATTCCTTAATATTTATGTAAATGAGTTACTTTTTCAAGTTTAGTAAAAATAAGAAGAAGGAGAAGAACCTTCTTCATCATCTTTTTTCTGAATAATCTGAGCCTTAACTTCTTCAAATAAAAGGGGCTCAAAAGTTGCAAGGTAGTCATCAACGTCTTTGTATGTGTTCTTCACTTCTCTTAAACCTGAAGTAGCAGATTCGTTGCCCTTTTTTCTTCTCTCTTTCTGCTTCTCTTTCTGATTTCATAAAAAAAAAAAAAGAAAGAAAGAAAGAAAGGGGAAAAAAGATCAAAACTTTTATATCAATTGCATAAACATGAATATCAACAAGAGCAAGAAATATATGAGTTACATCAGCCTCCCTGAGGAGTGCAAAATAGTCCCAACCAAGTACAATTTTGCAGAATCTAATAAATGAAGCTTCTTCAAGAAGCTTGTCTTTGTCCACTGCCATCTCAGCCTCCTCCTATAGACACATAGAGAGTATAATTGTCAAAAGGGAAAGGTACATTGTAACATAATGCACCAGGAATGCACCTGAGAATGTGAGAGAAAATAGATACGAGTAGCAAAAAGCTAGAAAAATTACGTGATACAGCATTAACATGCACCAAAATAAAAGAGAACTCAAGCAAACACAATAAGTTCACCATAACAAAATCCACATGAACAGTTTATCTCAATTCAATTCCTAAAACAGAAAATAGATATCAGCTGAAGCAATAGATAAATTTTTAAAAAAAAAAAGGTAAGGAGTATGCAAAATCAGATTATTAAGCAGATAATGAAGAAGAAATACGCATACGAAATAAAGGACAATAAACCAGCTAGGGCGGAGGAGAGGAAGAAAGAACTGACCTGTTACGCTGCAAGCGCCGGAGACTGGAGTTCCAATTCAACTGTTTCTGATGCAAGGGGTTTTGCAATTCCAATCAGGGTTTAAAAAGTAAGTTACCGTACCGTATTTGGTACGGGTACGGATCGAGTAAACCCGATTCGTGAATTTATAAGCTTAATTACGTTTTCATCCTCGAACTTTTACATCTAATTACAATGAGGACGAAATTAATGAAAATTACGTTTTCAACCAAGAGCTAAAGTCTATGGAGGGATATGCATTTTGCCAACCCACCAGCAACGTGTCGGGTATTAATTAGATGTTTTATTAAATGAGTTTGAGTAATATACCATTGAATTTTATTTATGTTCTGTTTATAATTTTTTTATTAATTAAGGTCTGCAATTTATTTATTCGATATAATTATTGAATTTGTTTAAATATAAAAAAATATAGTTGATGTTTTATATATATTCTTTTTAATCGGTATTTATTATATTTTTTAAAAATAAAATTTAAATATTATACAAATATTCGATACAAGTTTCCTCTGTAATCTCTTTGTAATTCGATACTCTCATCTTTTTCTCCTCTTTAAATCTAATTTCTTCTTTCTCCTTCTCCATGAAAGATGATCTGCGTCAATTGACTATCGATAAAGAAGACATATTGTTATCCTTATTAAGAGTTCCGGATATATTCCGATCGTTACTTATGATTTCTGTATTGTACGAATGTTTCTCACATACAATCCAATCAATTTTTAGAATATGCAAACCTCTTTAGATTTATGATATCCTTTAAAGGAATATCTATTATAGAATTAGAGGCAAAAAGATATCTATTTCAGTTTTTTAATAATATTAATTTTAAAAACATAGAGAATGGGAGCGCTTGATTTTACAATCAATTTTTGTTTGTTTGGAAGGAGATACAAAGTAATGAAAATTATCTCTATATTTCTCTAACTCATTCTGATTTTTAAGTTCTGATTAAAAATCTTCCTTTTGATTATTATAATGAGATATTGACTAAATTGGTTGGGGATTTTCTTAGCCACTATAAAAAGTATGATATGAAAAATATTTCAGCTATGTCGCCGGAAATCTTTAATGATTTATGTTCGAGAGATGAGAAATAAATGAGCAGCATCTTTATTAAATTATCTTATGCAGTGATTTAAACATGCACTTAAATAGTATTTTTACTAAATTATTCTATGCAAGAGTTTAATTTTGAATGATTATAAATCTTTGTTAGACTCTAAAACTGATATTTCTGTTAGATGAGTTCGTCGTAACGCTACTCTATTAGGCATAATCGTCTCTCTGTTTAGGATGATATCTCTCTTTATTTGATGAAATTTTATTAATACAATTAGTAGTTTTATTTAAAAAAAAATATTATACAAATATTAAATTTTAAAATATAAATCATAAGTTGTAAAATAATTTCCTTCACTTGAATTTGATTATTTTTTATATAATTAAAAGATATGTACGTGTCAATTTACAATTATAAATTACATAACAAACGTAAATATTCATTTATTTTAAATTTTTAAGCAGATTATTACAACGGTTAACATTTGAGGTTAAAAGCTATGATTTTTAAGTGATAGAATTTTTTCGTATTTCTTAGGAAATGTTTTGTAATAATTTGTTATTGCTATTGTTGTTGTTATTAAGACATTTAAGCAAGGCAAATTCACAGTTTTGTAATTGAATTTTACTAATTAATAATAAATTTATTTATTTATTTTGAAAATTTAATTTTTGACATATGATTATATCAGAATTATGATCATTCTATATATTTAAAAGAAATATTTCATTAAAAATGTCAAAAGTCTAGTTTAATTTAGTTAGACTCTGTCGGTTTCATTATATTTTATTATTTAAAATATTAAAAAAAATTATTTAATGAAAAATATTTTCTTAATAAAAAATCATTTTAATTTTGAAATTTTTATTAAAGTCTTATGCATAAATTTATTAATAAATTTTATTTTTTAAATTAAAATTAAATAATAAAAATAAATTATCTCATTAAAAATATATAAAATATTTTTTATAAAAAATATTTTTTAAATACAAATTATTTTTTACAAATAAATAAATTCTTTAACCTATAATTTAAGTGGTTTGGATGTATATATGTGTACAACGGAAATTTTTTACTATTGATAAATTTAAATTTTTGTACCTTATTTTTTTATAAATTATTTAAATAAAAAATTTAATAAAAAAGAATTAAATTATGTGTTTATTTATTTGCAGAAAATATTTTATATTTAAAAAATATTTTAAAATAAGATAATTTATTTTTCATTGTTTAATTTTAATTTATAAAATAAAATTTATTAATAAATTTATAAATAAAAATCTTAATAAATATTTTAAAAGACAGAAAATGATTTTTTCGATAAAATTATTTTTCTTTAAAATGATTTATTTTTCATTTAATTAAAAAAGTATTTTCTATTAATTAAATATTTCAACACTAAAAATAAAAAAATATATATTTTTTATAAAACAAATAAAACCTAAATCTCTATAAAATTTTCAATTTTAAACAACAGGGTATTGGAAAGACTCTTAAGTCTGATGAAACATAAATTAGAGTTAGTTAGATATTTGAAATTCTAAAATCAAAAAACTGATTTATTATACTCACAGACACCATATTTAACGATTCAGAAATTGGATCGCTACCGAAACTAGAATTCAGATCGACTTAAAATTGCCGGGACCCGTAGCAAGCTTTCCGTACTATCTGTATACCTGTAATAATATTTTTTTTTAATCAAGTGACACAAAATTTTGTACGCAAATAAAAATTTATGTTCACATAAGGAAGCCATCGAAGGCTTTCCGCAATGGAATTGTATCCAAAGAACAGGGGAATTACAAAATACAAAAATGTAATAAGAGTGGCACACAAAATAATTTTACATCATTAAAAATTAACAAAATTATTATATTACTTGAAATTAATTATAAAAAAAATTAAATAATTTATTTTTTATTATAATTCTATCTTATATTTTTATTTTTTCTAATTAAACTCAATTATTTTAATATTTAATTAAATATACCTATCATTATTTCTATAGTTAAAAATTTACAAAATTATTAAATTACTCTTTTTTTACTATTCAATATATTTAAAATTTACTAGTTATAATCTTGTTCAATTTTTTAAATAATTTTATAATAATAATTTATCTTAATTTTATTTTAACTAAAATTATTATGAATCGATTTTTTAAAAATCTATCTAATATATTTATTATTTAATATATTTTTTAAAACTATCATTAAGTAAATAAATATTAAAAAAAATTAAAATAATATTTAACATCATTCAATTTAAAAATATTAAAAATAATAAAATACTTTTTTAGAATATTTTTTTTTAAAATTATTCTTTTTAACTCTCAAATATAATGCTAATCCATTATTTTTTTTTAAATTATACTAATATTTAGAGTGAATTTTAAAAAAATTAATAATATATGAATTAAATATTTAATTGTATAATCTGATTTGGAATATATAATTTATCTGAAATTATAAATTGAATTTTTATTTTTTTATCTTTTAAAAAATTATTAATAAAATAGATAATTATAAAAAAAATTAATATTTAATCTTATTTTTCTATATTCTAAAAAATTATTAATAAAATAAATAATTATAAAAAATCATACTTTTAGGTTTATTAGTTTTATTGTAATTTTATTTTAAAATTTTAAATTATTATAGTTTTATTTTGAAATTTATTGATTGTGATGTTATGTAGTGAATGACTTAATATTAATATAATAAATGACGTGATAATTTTATTAAGTTTTAATAGTATAAATAATCATAAAATAATTAAAATAAATTTAAAAAGACAAATTTTAATTAATAAAATAAATATAAAATATAACCATAACAAAGTTAAAAATACAAAATTTTTTCCATTAACTCTTATAAATATCAAATCTTAGCTTTTAATTAAAATTCGAACCTAATGATTTTATCTGTATTTTTTTAATTGAAAATTTTTTTAATTATTTTAATTAAACATTAACATTTAATTTGAACCAAACGTAAATTTTCAAATGAATAAATATAAGCAAAAAGAACAAAATCCGACCTGCCGGATTCGAACCAGCGACCTAAGGATCTTCTGCTTGGAACAACTACAGTCCTCCGCTCTACCAACTGAGCTAAGGTCGGATGCGACTCTTCTACTCATCTTTCCCAAAATATAGGCGTGGCATTTGTTTAATTACATATTAAATAATTTTTTTATGATCTCTATAATAAATAATAAGATTATTTTTTCCAACTTAAAACAAGAGCACTATGTGTAAATATTTGGGTTAGTTCAGTGAATAAATCTTTTCTTTAACTATGCATACTACATTTAAAGTGTTTTTTTTCTCTCATAAATGAAAAACCTTCACCATAAATAAAGGAGTGAAGTCCAAAGTTTATTTGAGTTAAAAGGTTGTATCTAAAGGCAGTGTTTGAGACATTTAGAAGCAAAAAAATGAGTTGCTTAATTGCCAGAAGATCTTCTGATAGACATGAAAATGACCTCCTGTAAAGAGCTAGCAAGGTCTTTAATCACTATAAAAAAAATAGACTTTTCGTCGTTGATAGTATCAGCGATCGATTTCCGATAAGAGTAAGATCCGTCGCTTAAAGTCATGTCGCTAATTTTTTCCAACGGATTTTCAATGGATCTGAACTCCGTCAAAAAAATTTGCGACGGCCTTTTGATGGATAATTCCATTGATAATACTTGCGACAAATTTTATTCGTCGCTAAATGCATCAGGAATTCTAAATTCGTCTTATGGCAAATCTATCGCTAATCTATCAAAAATAATTAGCGACAAAAAATTACAGTCGAAAATTCATCCAAAATATTAAAACCATTTTAATAAAAGTCCTCGCAAATCCGTCGCAAACATTAGGATTATTTTATCAAATCCATCGCAAAATTATTAATATTTTCAATAATATTCATTATCGTCAACAAAATAATTTCCTATTTTTATTTAGATATTTCCTGTATAATCTAAATAATTTATAACTAAAAAATAAATTTAATATAAATTAAACGTAATTCATAATCATTATAATTCATGTTCTTACACACAAATAATTAAAATTATTTATAAAGTTGAAAGTTTAAAACAAATCTATAGTACTTAACAATGTTCCTGAAATTAAGAACAAATCTATTAATTTGCTGAACCATCTGAAGGAGCAGTAAAATCTGTAGTGGTGTGATGTGGTGTAATGTGGTATCAACTCTATCTTTACATGATTTTCACTCGAGTCAAAAACATGCGATTGAAGATCATCTTGCATAGACAAATCCTTGGTCTTTTGCCTGTACACTTGAAGCATGAAGGCAAAGCGAACAATTCACCAAAGCGAACAATTCACCAAATCCTTGGTCTTCTGCCTGTATCAGTTATTGATGATCTGAGATCCAGAAAATAGGATTTTACAATGGGTTCTATAAGACTGGAAAAAAAACCTTAGACCTAGAGGAGAGTATTTCTCCTTTTATATGTTTCCTTTTGGCTGCTAGTGACGTATAACATAACATGTATCATTGGACCACCTGTCCCTGCTACGTTGATACGGACGTACGAGGGAATCAGATCTCTGTCCCATCCATAACGGCCCTTGATTCTCCCCAGGTACGCATGCGGATGGTCCCACAAAGCGAATGGGCTGAACTCCTTATGGGTTCCGAGCTGGGTCAGAAGATAAGGATAAGGCTAGGCCCAGAGGGGATCTGTTCATTGGGCCGAATGAGCTGGGCCGGCCTGATTGGAGAATCTGACTGGAGTCCGGTCTTCAAGGCTGGCGGTCTGGCGGGTTGGGCTTGGATCATAAGGAAGACCTGAGGGCCTTTAAGTACTGGGCTGATATCCTGGGCTTGGCCCCAGGCCAGGGCGGAGGGATCCAGCGGATATCAATTGCCCTTTTACCTTCTCGTCAGTTATTGTCTGGCTGATGAGGGGGTAAATACCGAGAGTCATCATGACCGTGCCGCCAAAGGGCAAAACTGTTCAAAACATCTTTTCGGCTCTTTATTGTTTCACATTTCGAATTCTCTCTGTCTTTTTGGAAAGCTTGCTTCTCTTCTGCTCTCTGTTCTCCTTTGCCTTCTTCTTCTGCTTATCCATCTTTACTGTGTTTCAGGTACGCTTTCTTATTCCTCCATGGATAGTTCTAGTCTCCCCGATGTCGTCAACCTAGAGTCTAGCATCACCCCGTCTAACATTAGGAATTTCATCTCTAGGGAATACCTGGATACCCCTCTTTACCACATCCGGGCTCCTTACCATAATGAGAGGATTGTTCTTCCTGATCCTTCTCCCCCTGGCTTAATCGACCCTCAAAGGGACGTTAGTTTAGTCTTCTTCCTCAAACAGAGGGAATAGGGTCTGTCCTTCCCCTTTTCTTCTTTCTTTAAAGAGGTCTTCCAATATTTCGAGATCACCCCTCGAATGCTAACCCCTAACTCCGTTCTTTTCATGTCTTGCTTTGAATCTGCGTGTCTGAGCTGGGGGTTTACACCCACAGTTCACCTGTTCGTTAGCTTTTTTCGGCTAGTCAAATCGAGCTAGAGATTTTATTATTTTGCCCCTCGCGGAGGGTTGTCCATTTTCACGGGTTACAAAGACTCCATCAAGGGTTGGGTAGAGGGGTTTCTAGTGGTGGAGTTGAAGAAGAATACGGGGTTGGCTTGGGAGCTCAATCTCCCCTGGGAAGGGGTCTCTCTGGGTTGTAACGACCTGCCCCAGTTGAGCCTTACTGAACAGGTTGGGTTTCTTCGTCTGACTTCTGTAGGCAAGAAGTACGACGTCGAGAAATGTATGTTTGCCTGTAATCTTAAGGATGTCCAGGATGCGGGTATTGTGCTTTGTCCAACTGTTTTACTTTTTCTTTGTGATTTCTACTAGGGATTATGCTAACCCGTTCTAATTTTGTATTTTTTGTAGCTTCTGACATTGAGATGGACCAAATTAAGCCTCCGAAGAACTTAGTTCTATCTAGGGAGAGCATGAACGCTGCACTGGACGCCCTCCGAGCTGGGCGACGTGTCTCAGAGGCTACTGAAGAAGTGGCCCGGGTTATTTCTTCCAGGATGGTTAGCCGACCTCCTGCCCCAGCTTCTTCTCGAGCTCCTAAGCTGAGCTCTCGAAGTACCAAATCTTTCAGGCCATTTAACCGTAGCAGGCCGAGCTCGGCCAATCAATCTTCCCAGGCTCCAAAATCTACGCAAGTTGCGATTTCTGGGCAGGGGGGCTCCCCAAATTGCCACCGGGTCGATTGAGGACATCGGGCTGGCGAGAAAGGATCTGGCTGTGCCTTCTGAGGGTATTTCCGAGGAGGTGTCTAGGACACACCCTGCCAATGTCAACGCCCCAGAGGGCGAGAAAGAGACCAGCCTGGCAGGGGGAGATATTCAGGGGGCTGTTACTGAAGTTGCCTCTGTCATTGAGGGCATAGGACCCAGTCCAGTTGATGATGAGGTCGTAGCAAAGGAGGTCGGGAGTAAGCGTCCTCCTCCTTCTGATGCACCTGCCCCTGCTCCTAAGAGATCTCGTGCTTCACAAAGGCCGGCTTCGGCCCTGCCTGCTATTGGAAAAGAGAAGGCTTTTGTGGTGCCTCTGCTGTCTGCCCCAGATAACGACATCCTGAATGCAGAGGACATTACTCTCCAGTCCTCGGCAAGCATGGTAGCTGAGTTAATCCAGGAGCGGATGTTTGGCGGGATCACGGAAGCCTCAGACCCTCGCTTGCTTGCTCTCACTGGCCTTCTGGCCAGCTCCACTCGTGAGCAGGCGGCATTCCGATCTCGCCCTCGGGGGGAGCTAGGAGATATTATCAGGGAGATGCTCCTTATGGTAAGTTGTCCTTTCCGATTTCTGTCTATACTTTAGTTTTCTTCATTTCTTTGTTCTGACAGTTTTTGTAATATCCGGCTAGACTCCGGTATCGGAATTCCTACCGTCCGGTGGAATCTCAGATGTCGGAAACCTCTAGAAGGGTAAAATCATGTTTTTATAAAATGTTTTAATGTATTTTATGTTTTAAGTAAAAAGGAAATTGAGTTTTGTATGAAAAAAGACCAAGGAGGCATTTCCAGGTTCGGCCGCCGAACGCGGGATGGTTTAGGGGGGCAAGTTAGGCTTCCGCAAGTCTCAAAGGTTCGGCCGCCGAACCTCATGTTCGGCCGCCGAACTTGCATGAGATGAGGGGGCACGTTCGGCTGCCGAAAGGTGGTCTGTCAGCCCTATATAAGAGTTCCATGGCCGAAACGGGCGAGTTTTCTCCCCATTTTCGGCCACGGTGAGTTCATGCTCTCCTTTGGTTCGTTTTTGATGTTTTTCCTCCGATCTTTCCTGTTTTAACAAGCTTTATGTTGATTTGAAGAGATTTGAGCAAAAAAAGAGCAAGTCTTGGAAACTTGGAGACCAAAGTGCGGATCTCTCCCATCTCCGAGTCGGATCATCTCTCCTCTCGTTCTACAAGAGGTAAGAGTAGATCCATAGTTCCTTTCATGTTTTAAGTAAGTTTTATGAAGTTTCTTGGGGTAGAAATGCATGTGTAGGTTTTTATTGAGTTTTTGGTTAAATGTGTGTTTATGAGCAATGTATGTTGGATATACATGTTTGATGTGTTGTAGATGGGGTTTAGGATAGTTTGAAGCCCCTAGGAGCTTATATGCTTGAGTATGCATGTTGTAGAATAGGAAAATGCATGTTTGAATGAGTTGGGAGGCGTTTGTGCATGTTGGAACCAAGTTTCTGCCCTTTGGGAGAAACTAGGTTCGGCAGCCGAAGGCTCTTTCGGCCGTCGAACCTGCCTATGGTAGCATGTATCGGCTGCCGAATCCTGCCCCCGAAAGTGGACTTTCGGCTCTGGAAGGGAGTTTCGGCCACCAAAGGTGCCGCTGAACATGCATGAGTTTCGTCTCTGGAGGGAACCTTCGGCCGCCGAAAGTGCCGCCGAAGGTGCATGACTTTCAGCTCTGGAGGGCCTTTCGGCCGCCGAACCTGCCTCCGAAAGTGCCCTGTTCAGCCCTCCTTTGCATGTTTTCTATGATTGTTTTAAGGTGTTTTAGGGGGTTTTTGGGGAGTATTTCAGAGTCATGTTTATGCATGTTAGGTCCCTCATTTGAGTCTACCTGTGTAGGTTCGGACTCGAGGAACCGAGGACCCCAGTAGTGAGTCAGCTGCCCCAGTGTCTGGTCTGAGCTAACCAGAGGTGAGTGGAATAACTCTTTATGTTTTAAAGTAAATAATAAATGTTTCAGTATGAATCATGCATCACGAATGCCATGAGATATAATAGGTTGTTGCATTAGAATACACGAATATGTTGCACTGCATTCTTAGTTGTGGATGTGGGTGAATGCTGTATGATCCAATTAGTCCCTGAGGAAAGACCAGGACCCCATTCTACGGCTTGGCACGGAATGAAAGACCATGACCCCATTCTACGGCCTGGCACGATATGGAATGCGAAGACCAGGTGCCAGATGAGGCCCTGGGGCAATGGTAAGTAATGTTATGATATGACAGGAAGACCAGGACCCCATTCTACGGCCTGGCACGGATATGATGCTGGGACTATTTGGTGACAGGTTCACCCTTGATGTGAATTGTCTGTGATGTGACACATTTCATGAAAGTATGAATGATAATATATGTTTTTATTATTCTGCTCACTGGGCTCTAGTAGCTCACCCCTCTCCCTTAACCCCCAGGTTTGCAGGTACAGGATAGACCAGGAGGTCAGCAAGAGTAATGAAGTCGTGGTCATGTAATAGCTAGTGTGGACATAATAAATGTTGTTATGTTATGTTGAGTACAGTCATGTAAGAGTATGATGTAGAAATGTTATGTAATAATGCTTATGAAAGTTTAGAGTTGTGCTTGACCATAGTATTATGTTAATCCGTTTCTAGTACATGATCTTAATGTTTAATGATGATTATTGTAAACCAAACTCAATGCATGTTATGTCACCCCATTGGGGCAATGTTGAGACTCCAAAGAGGAGTAAATGTTTATGATTATGTTTATGTATAGTGCATGCACAGGTTGAGTTTGGTGAATGAATGAAAGAATGGATGAATGAAAGAAAAGTTCAAATTTTTTATGTATGTTGTTGATCATGTATGGGATTAAACAGGTTCACAGGATGAATGTTAGGCTTGCTACGGGTTCCGGCGGCCTTATGCCGACCTGGATCCTAGCGCCAGTAGCGGTCCGATTTTCGGGTCGTTACAGAGTGGTATCAGAGCCCTAGGTTCATATGGTCAGACCTAGAGTGTCGGGCTCATAGAGGTTATAGAAGGTCAAGCACAATAGGAAAATCATGTCCACTAGGATAGGATAAAGAGTCCTATCTTGAATGATGATGTGAAGTGCCATGATTTTATGCATGTGCATTAATGATATGCTATGTATGTGATGTATGTGATGCGGGTTCATGTGCTTCCACATGAACCATTTGATGCTAATGTTTATGTGATGTATGTTGTTTTTCAGAAAACAGGATGAGAGGAACTCGTCGATCTGCACGATTGACTGGAGTACCACCCCAGGACGAGGGCACTGATGCCCGTCCTCCTGCATTGCGTAGGGAAATGTCAAGTAGGTCCAGCAGAGAAAGAGCAGTAAGAGACCCTAGAAGGTCTTTGGATCTAGGTAGAAGCAGATCAGTGAGGGGAACAGTGCAAAGAGATATGTCAGAAGATGTAGGGGATCAGATGGATGTGGATCAGAGGAGGGATGGTAGTCTCGGAGTAAGTATGTCGGAAGAAGGAATGGGAGAGTCCCAAGGAGGTACTCAGGCCTCGGGATTTGTTCAGCCACCTTACTACCCACCCTTTTCTCATAGTCCAGGGTATTCGATGGGAGGTACATCGGATTACCCCAGTTTTAACCCTTATCCCTCTCAGATGCCATACCCACCTTTCTACCCATCGTACCCACAGTACCCTATGTACCCACCCCCATCTTTTTATCCAGGTACAGCAAACCCTACCCTAGGGGATGCTGCACCTCCTCCACCACCAGCAGCACCTACTGTCCTAGAAACCCAAATGCCTAAACCTAGCTCATCTGGAGGGAGTAAGGTCAAGATGACCGACTACATGAAGCTGGGTGCTCCCCAGTTTAAAACCGGTGATGACCCGTTTGTGTATCTCGAGAGGGTCAAGACAATTACAGATGAGATAGGAGCTGATGACAGTAGAGCCATTCAGATGGCTGGGTTCACATTAAAATGCAAGAAGGCCCGAGAGTGGTTTAAGAACTATGTGAACCCGAGGTTGGATAGTCTATCCTGGGACGAGTTTGCCAATGAGTTTGCAGGATGGGCTTTCCCTGACAGTTCCAGGGAGCTGAAAATGATTGAGTTCGAGCAGCTGAGGCAGTCGGATGAGATGAGTGTGGATGAGTATACAGGCAGATTCTTGGAGCTGTTGCCATTTGCTGGGCAGAATCTGGATACAGATCAGAAGAAGTCAAGGAGGTATATCATGAAGCTCCATTCCAGGTATTCCTCCTTGATTCAGTCAATAGAGAGGGAGAGTTTCCATGCCATAGTGGATATGGCTCGGAGGGGAGGCTAGTGCTATCATCGAAGGGAAAGTCAAACAGTCAGTGGCACAGTCTTCTGGTTCTAAAACCCTAGGTGGGGGAAGGTTAGATCCCTCTACCTTGAGTGCAGCAGCTTCAGGCAGTAAGAGATGGAGTAAAGCCAAGTCTAAGAAGAGCAAGTTCTGGAGCAAGATCAAGTCAGGTCTGGGATTAGGGAGTAGCTCAAGCTCTGGTGCAGATAATGCAGTATGCAAGAAATGTGGGAAGCCGCACAAAGGGGTATGTCTGGTTGGGACGTCAGCCTGCTTCAGATGTGGGCAGGAGGGACACATAGCACGGGAGTGTCCTAGGTCAGCTTTTAGGGCAAAGTCTCAGTAGACAGCTTCAGGCAGTGTGGCACAGCCAGTAGCTCCAGCCGCGACTCAGGCTAGTGGCAGAGGCCGAGGGAGAGGGGCAGCCTCTTCTTCAGCGGGATTCAGGGGTAAGGGTCCATCAGCTCCGGTACGGATCTTAACCATGACACAGCAGGAGGCAAATACATCCAACACCGTGGTATCAGGTAATCTCATCATTGGTTGTTCTGATGTGTATGCATTATTGGACCCTGGTGCATCTCATTCTTTCATAGCTCCGAGAGCCGTCGAGAGGTTGGGATTGATGGTCTCTGGGTTAGAGTGTCCCCTATGGGTCAGTGGACCCAAGTGTGACCCGTCAGTGGCAGAGTTGGTCTGCCAGTATAGTCCAGTTTTTGTAGAGGGAAGATGCCTGTCCGCCGACCTTGTGGTTCTAGATTTGACAGATTTTGACGTCATTCTAGGGATGGATTGGCTATCTACCCATGGTGCTACCTTAGATTGCAGAGACAAGGTAGTCAGGTTCAGATGTCAGGATGGGTCAGAGGTTGTCTTCAGAGGAGACAGGGGGAGTACACCTAGAGGTTTGATATCAGCCCTACAGGCTCGTAGGCTACTCAGGAGGGGTTGTCAGGGTTTTCTAGCTCATGTGAGAGAGCTGGATAGCCATGTCAGAGAGCCCGCCTCAGTGCCAGTGGTCAGAGAGTTCTTAGATATTTTTCCAGACGAGCTGCCAGGTTTACCACCTGCTAGGGAGATAGAGTTCGAGATAGAATTGATGCCTGGAACCAAACCGATCTCTATTCCTCCCTACAGGATGGCACCAGCAGAATTGAAAGAGTTAAAAGAACAGTTGCAAGAGCTGGTAGATAGGGGTTTCATCCGACCGAGTACCTCACCTTGGGGTGCTCCAGTGCTATTTGTGAAAAAGAAAGATGGATCCTTTAGACTTTGTATCGACTACAGGCAGTTGAACAAGGTCACTACCAAGAATAAGTACCCGTTGCCAAGGATCGACGATCTATTTGACCAGCTGGCCGGAGCAGGTTGTTTCTCCAAAATAGATATGAGATCGGGGTACCATCAGCTAAGGATAAGAGAAGAGGATGTGCCGAAGACAGCCTTCAGGACCAGATATGGGCATTATGAGTTCCTTGTGATGCCGTTCGGGTTAACCAATGCCCCTGCAGCATTCATGGATCTCATGAACAGAGTTTTTAGTCAATACCTGGATCACTTCGTTATTGTCTTCATAGATGATATCTTAGTGTACTCCAGGAATGCAGAGGAACATGCCCATCATCTGAGGTTGGTTTTGCAGACCTTGAGGGAACATGGCTTGTATGCCAAGTTCTCCAAGTGTGAGTTCTGGCTGAGGAGCATTTCATTCTTGGGGCATGTGGTGTCAGAAAATGGAATCGAGGTAGACCCCAAGAAAGTGGAAGCTGTAGCAAACTGGCCTAGACCCACTACAGTGACAGAGATCAAGAGCTTCTTGAGTTTAGCAGGTTACTACAGGAGGTTCGTTCAGGACTTCTCTAAAATTGCAGCTCCCATGACCAGACTGACTAAGAAGAACCAGAGGTTTGTGTGGACCGACCAGTGTGAGGAGAGCTTTGAGGAGCTAAAGAGGAGGTTGACTTCAGCACCAGTGTTAGCTCTGCCATCTAGTAATGAAGACTTCTCAGTCTTTTGTGATGCGTCCCGTGTGGGACTGGGTTGTGTGCTAATGCAGAATGAAAAGGTGATTGCTTATGCTTCTAGGCAGCTAAAGAAGCACGAGTTGAATTACCCTACACATGACCTAGAGATGGCAGCGGTAATCTTTGCACTCAAGATGTGGAGGCACTACCTTTATGGGGTAAAATGTGAGATCTTCACAGATCATAAAAGCCTGCAGTACATCCTGAGTCAGAGAGATTTGAATTTGAGGCAGAAAAGATGGGTAGAACTGCTCAGTGACTATGATTGCAAAATCCAGTACCATCCGGGTAAGGCGAACGTTGTGGCAGACGCCTTAAGCCGGAAATCACTTAGTAGTTTGTCCCATATTTCAGCAGAGAGGAGGCCAGTAGTGAGGGAGTTCTTCGAGCTCATGAATGAAGGGCTTCAGTTGGAGTTGTCTGGTACAGGTGCTTTAGTTGCCCAGATGAGAGTGGCACCCGTGTTTCTGGAGCAGGTGGCTCAGAAACAGCATAAGGACCCTGAGTTAGTGAAGATTGCCAGGACTGTTCAGTCAGGCAAAGATAGTGAGTTCAGATTTTACAGCAAGGGGATCCTCCGCTATGGGAGCAGATTGTGTGTACCAGATGACATAGGGCTAAAGGGAGATATTATGAGAGAGGCTCATAATGCCAGATACAGTGTTCACCCTGGAGCCACCAAAATGTATCAAGATCTGAAGAAGGTTTATTGGTGGCCAGCTATGAAAAGAGAAGTGGCACAGTTTGTGTCAGCCTGCGAAGTGTGTCAGAGGGTGAACCTGGAACATCAGAAGCCGGCTGGAATGCTTAACCCACTACCGATTCCAGAGTGGAAATGGGAGAATATAGCTATGGACTTCGTGGTGGGGTTACCGGCAACGTCCAACAGATTGGACTCCATATGGGTGATTGTGGACAGACTCACCAAATCTGCTCACTTCATCCCTGTCAGGAGTGGCTATTCTGTGGACAAATTGGCGCAGGTGTATGTTGATGAGGTTGTCAAGCTGCATGGGGTTCCTGTTTCAATAGTGTCTGATAGAGGGCCCCAGTTTACCTCCAGATTTTGGCGGAGTCTGCAGAACGCTATGGGTACCAGGTTGGATTTTAGCACTGCTTTCCATCCATAGACAAACGGACAGTCAGAGAGGACCATCCAGACAATAGAGGATATGCTCAGAATGTGTGTGCTGGATTTTGGCGGTTCTTGGAGGCAACATCTACCTTTAGTGGAGTTCGCCTACAATAACAGCCATCATGCCAGCATAGGGATGGCCCCATATGAAGCTTTGTATGGAAGGAAGTACAGGTTGCCTGTCTGTTGGGAAGAAGTGGGAGAAAAGGCCTTGGCAGGGCCTGAGCTAGTAGAGATCACCAGCAGAGTGGTGCCCATCATCAGAGAAAGGATCAAGACTGCTGCAAGCAGATAGAAGAGTTATGCAGATATCCGCAGAAGGCAAGTAGAGTTTCAGGAGGGGGATTTGGTATTGCTCAAGGTGTCTCCAATGAAAGGGGTGATTCGGTTCGGGAAGAAAGGTAAGCTAGCTCCACGGTACATTGGGCCCTTCGAGATCTTGCAAAAGATTGGGAATGTATCGTATAAGCTAGATTTACCTGCTTCAATGGAGAGAATCCATCCGGTTTTCCATGTTTCTATGCTACGAAAGTTTGTGTTGGATCCGAGTAAGGTTCTTAGTGAGCCTGATATGGAGATCCAAGAGGATCTCACTTATGTTGAGCAGCCAGTACGGATTCTTGACACTCAGATCAGAAGGTTGACAAACAAGGAAATCCCGATGGTGAAAGTCCTTTGGAATCACCACAACATCGAAGAGTGTAATTGGGAGACACGGGAGTCTATGCTCCGGCAATATCCTCATCTCTTCTAAGGTGAGTTTTTATGTGCTTTGTATGAATGTTTATGTCTTATGCTATGCCATGTGGTTTGGTGAACATTCGAGGACGAATGTTCTTAAGGGGGGAAGAATGTAATACCCGGCTAGACTCCGGTATCGAAATTCCTACTGTCCGGTGGAATCTCGGATGTCGGAAACCTCTAGAAGGGTAAAATCATGTTTTTATAAAATGTTTTAATGTATTTTATGTTTTAAGTAAAAAGGAAATTGAGTTTTGTATGAAAAAAGACCAAGGAGGCATTTCCAGGTTCGGCCGCCGAACCTCAAGTTCGGCAGCCGAAGCTCAAGTTCGGCCGCTGAACGCGGGATGGTTTAGGGGGGCAAGTTAGGCTTCCGCAAGTCTCAAAGGTTCGGCCGCCGAACCTCATGTTCGGCCGTCGAACTTGCATGAGATGAGGGGGCACGTTCGGCTGCCGAAAGGTGGTCTGCCAGCCCTATATAAGAGCTCCATGGCCGAAACGGGCGAGTTTTCTCCCCATTTTCGGCCACTGTGAGTTCATGCTCTCCTTTGGTTCGTTTTTGATGTTTTTCCTCCGATCTTTCCTGTTTTAACAAGCTTTATGTTGATTTGAAGAGATTTGAGCAAAAAAAGAGCAAGTCTTGGAAACTTGGAGACCAAAGAGCGGATCTCTCCCATCTCCGAGTCAGATCGTCTCTCCTCTTGTTCTACAAGAGGTAAGAGTAGATCCATAGTTCCTTTCATGTTTTAAGTAAGTTTTATGAAGTTTCTTGGGGTAGAAATGCATGTGTAGGTTTTTATTGAGTTTTTGGTTAAATGTGTGTTTATGAGCAATGTATGTTGGATATACATGTTTGATGTGTTGTAGATGGGGTTTAGGATAGTTTGAAGCCCCTAGGAGCTTGTATGCTTGAGTATGCATGTTGTAGAATAGGAAAATGCATGTTTGAATGAGTTGGGAGGCGTTTGTGCATGTTGGAACCAAGTTTCTGCCCTTTGGGAGAAACCGGGTTCGGCAGCCGAAGGCTCTTTCGGCCGCCGAACCTGCCTATGGTAGCATGTATCGGCTGCCGAATCCTGCCCCCGAAAGTGGACTTTTGGCTCTAGAAGGGAGTTTCGGCCGCCGAAGGTGCCGCCGAACATGCATGAGTTTCGTCTCTGGAGGGAACCTTCGGCCGCCGAAAGTGCCGCCGAAGGTGCATGACTTTCGGCTCTGGAGGGCCTTTCGGCCGACGAACCTGCCGCCGAAAGTGCCCTGTTCAGCCCTCCTTTGCATGTTTTCTATGATTGTTTTAAGGTGTTTTAGGGGATTTTTGGGGAGTATTTCAGAGTCATGTTTATGCATGTTAGGTCCCTCATTTGAGTCCACCTGTGTATGTTCGGACCCGAGGAACCGAGGACCCCAGCAGTGAGTCAGCTGCCCCAGTGTCTAGTCTGAGCTAACCAGAGGTGAGTGGAATAACTCTTTATGTTTTAAAGTAAATAATAAATGTTTCAGTATGAATCATGCATCACGAATGCCATGAGATATAATAGGTTGTTGCATTAGAATCCACGAATATGTTGCACTGCATTCTTGGTTGTGGATGTGGGTGAATGCTGTATGATCCAATTAGTCCCTGAGGAAAGACCAGGACCCCATTCTACGGCTTGGCACGGAATGAAAGACCAGGACCCCATTCTACGGCCTAGCACGATATGGAATGCGAAGACCAGGTGCCAGATGAGGCCCTGGGGCAATGGTAAGTAATGTTATGATATGACAGGAAGACCAAGACCCCATTTTACGGCCTGGCACGGATATGATACTGGGACTATTTGGTGGCAGGTTCACCCTTGATGTGAATTGTCTGTGATGTGATGCATTTCATGAAAGTATGAATGTTAATATATATTTTTATTATTCTGCTGTAATACCCGGCTAGAATCCGGTATCGGAATTCCTACCGTCCGGTGGAATCTCGGATGTCAGAAGCCTCTAGTAGGGTAGGAACATGTTTTCATAAAATGTTTTAATGTTTTTCATGGTTTTAAGTAAAAAGGAAATGAGTTTCTGCATGAAAACAACTTTGGAGGAAAACCCAGGTTCGGCCGCCGAACATGCAGGCATTTCGGGTGTGCCTTAGGCCCCCGAAGGCATAAGTGAGGGAAGTCCAGGTTCGGCCGCCGAACCTCAAGTTCGGCCGCCTAATTTGGCATGCATGCGGAGGCACGTTCGGCCCCCGAACGTGGCCTGGCCAGCCACTATAAAAGGGTCCCTTAGCCGAAAACGGGCGAGCTTTTCTCCCCATTGTCGGCCAAGGTGAGTTCTCCGCCGTCCCTCACCAATCTTTGAGTTCTTCCTTCAGATCTTTCAAGATTTTCACAAGTTTTTGCTTTGTTTTGAAGATTTTCAAGTTTTGAGCTTGGAGACCCAAGGAAGTTGAAAATCTCCCATCTCCAAGTTTTGGTCGTCCCTCTCTCGATCTTCAAGAGGTAAGGGCCGATCTTGAACTCATTCCATGTTTTAAGTAAGTTATATGAAGATCTATGGGGTAGAATGCAAGTTTAGCTTATAGTTAGGTTTTTGAGTTTATGTTGTGTTTTTGAACAATGTGGCTTGCCAATGCATGTTTGATGTGTTGTAGATGGGGCTTAGGATAGTTTGAAGCCCCTAGGAGCTTTTATGCTTGTATATGTGTGTTGTAGGATAGGTTTATGCATGTTTGGAAAGTATGGGAGGCATATATGCATAGAGGAGCTGAGTTTCTGCCACTATGGGAGAAACCAGGTTCGGCAGCCGAAGGAACTTTCGGCCGCCGAACATGCTTGTGGACGCAGCCTTCGGCTGCCGAAGCTTGCCCCCGAAAGGAGACTCAGTTTCGGCCGCCGAAAGTGCCGCCGAACATGCATGAGTTTCGCCTCTGTCTGGGAGTTTTGGCCGCCGAACCTGCCTGACTTTCGGCTCTGGAGGGACTTTCGGCCGCCGAACCTGCCGCCGAAAGTGCCCTGTTCAGCCTTCCTTTGCATGTTTTGCATGATTGTTTTGAGGTGTTTTAGGGGGTTTTTGGGGGATGTTTTTAGAGTTATGTTCTAGTTGTTTGGTCCCTCATTTGAGTCCACCTGTGTAGGTTCGGACCCGAGGAACCGAGGACCCCAGCAGTGAGTCTGTTGCCCTAGTGTCTGGTCAGAGCTATCCAGAGGTGAGTAGAATAAACTCTTATCTTTTTATAAATGAAAGTTTTAGCATGAATCATGCATCACGGATGCCATGTGATATTTTAGGTTGTTGCATTAGAAATCACGAATATGTTGCATTGCATAATATGTTGTTGATGTGGATGAATGTTGAATGATCCATTAGCCCTCATATGTTATGACATGATGATATGATATGGAAGTCCAGGTGTGGCCTACACTACGCCCCTGGCACTATGTAAGAGAAAGACCGAGTGTGGCCTGCACTACGCCCCCGGCACTATTGGTTATGTATGTGATGTTATGTATAAGAGAAAGACCAGGTGTGGCCTGCACTACCCCCCTGGCATGATTGGAATATGTAGAGGGCTAAATGGTGACAAGTTCATCCTTGATATGATTAGTTGTGATGTGATGCATTCCATGATAGCATGTGTTTTAAATGCTTTATTATTCTGCTCACTGGGCTCTCGTAGCTCACCCCTTTCCCCTTATCTCCCAGGTTTGCAGGTACAGGGTAGACCAGGAGGTCGACAGGAGTAAAGTCTGATTTCATGTAATAGTTAGAAGTTGTGGACATGATGAATTTGTAATGTAATGTTTTATGTAGTCATGTCATGTAATAATGATATTGAGGATAAGAGATTGTGCTTGACCCTATGTGTAAGGTATCCCTATTAATGCATGATCCTAGACCTTTTATGATGTTTATGTAAACCAACTCAACATATGTTGTATTTGCCCATTGGGGCATTGATGAGATCCCACAGAGGGGTTGATGTTTATGATTATGTTTATGTTCAGTGCATGCACAGGTTGAGTTTGGTGTTTGAATGAAGAAAAAGTTTTTAATTTTTACGTATGTTGTCGATCATGTATGGGATTAAGCAGGTTTACAGGTTGCATGTCAAGCTTGCTACGGGTCCCGGCGGCCTTAAGCTGACCTGGATCCTAGCGCCGGTAGCGGTCCGATTTTCGGGTCGTTACAGAGTGGTATCAGAGCCCTAGGTTCATGTGGTCGGACCTAGAGTGTCGGGCTCATAGATGTTATAGAAGGTCAAGCACAATAGGAAAGATCATGTCCACTAGGATAGGATGTGGAGTCCTGTCTTGTATAATGATGTGAAATGCCATGATAATATGCATGTGCATTAATGTTATGATTGTTATGTGATGTATGTGATGCAGGTTCATGTGTTGACACATGAACCATTTGATGCTGATGTTTTTGTGATTTGTGCTGTTTTTCAGAAAACAGGATGAGAGGAACTCGTCGATCTGCACGATTGACTGGAGTGCCACCTGAGGATGAGGGCATGAGCGCCCGTCCTCCTACATTGCCTAGGGCAATGTCTAGTAGGTCTAACAGAGAAAGAGCAGTAAGAGACCCTAGAAGGTCTTTGGATCTGGGTAGGAGCAGATCAGTGAGGGGAACAGTTCAGGGAGGAATGTCAGAGGACATGGGGGATGATATGGATGTAGAGCAGAGGAGGGATGGCAGTCTGGGAGTTAGCATGTCAGAAGAGGGAATGGGAGAGTCCCAAGGAGGCACTCAGGCCTCGGGATTTGTTCAGCCACCCCACTACCCACACTTCTCACAAAATCCCGGGTATTCGATGGGAGGTACATCGGATTACCCTAGCTTTACCCCTTATCCCACACAGATGCCATACCCACCCTACTACCCACCATATTCACAATACCCAATGTATCCACCCCCACCTTATTATCCAAATCCAACTAACCCTACCTCAGAAAATGTTGCACCTCCTCCACCACCAGCAGAAACCGCAGTTCCAGTAACCCATATACCTAAACTTACCTCATCTGGAGGGAGCAAGGTCAAGATGACCGATTACATGAAGCTGGGTGCTCCCGAGTTTGAAACCGGTGATGACCCGTTTGTGTACCTTGAGAGGGTCAAAACAATTACAGATGAGATAGGAGCTGATGACAGTAGAGCCATTCAGATGGCTGGGTTCACACTCAAATGCAGAAAGGCCCGTGAGTGGTTTAAGAACTATGTGAGCCCGAGGTTGGACAGCCTATCATGGGAGGAGTTTGCAAATGAATTTACAGGATGGGCTTTTCCTGACAGTTCAAGAGAATTGAAGATGATTGAGTTTGAACAGTTAAGGCAGACAGAGGAAATGAGTGTAGAGGAGTACACCGACAAGTTCTTGGAGCTGTTGCCGTTTGCGGGGCAAACTCTTGACACAGACCAGAAGAAGTCAAGGAGGTATATCATGAAACTTCACTCTAGGTATTCCTCCTTGATTCAGTCCGCAGATAGGGAGAGCTTCCATGCCATAGTGGATATGGCTAGGAGGATGGAGGCTAGTGCTATCATTGAGGGGAAAGTCAAGCAGTCAGTGGCACAGCCTTATGGTTCTAAGACCCCAGGCTCTTCTTCTCTGAGTGCAGCAGCTTCAGGTAGTAAAAAGTGGGACAGAGGCTCTAGGAATGTAATACTCGGCTAGACTCTGGTATCGGAATTCCTACCGTCCGGTGGAATCTCCGATGTCGGAAGCCTCTAGTAGGGTAGAAACATGTTTTCATAAAATGTTTTAAGGTATTTCATGATTTTAAGTATAAAAATTAAATGAGTTTTGCATGAAAAGTCTTTGGAGGAAAACCCAGGTTCGGCCGCCGAAAGTCAAGTTCGGCCGCCGAACATGCATGCGTTTTGGAGGCACGTTAGGCCCCCGAAAGCATGAGTGAGGGAAGTTCAGGTTCGGCCGCCGAAAGTCAAGTTCGGCCGCCGAACATGGCATGCATGCGGAGGCAAGTTCGGCCCCCGAACGTGGCCTGGCCAGCCACTATAAAAGGGGTACTTAGCCGAAATGGGCGAGCTTTCTCCCATTTTCGGCCACAGCTAGCTTCCGACCTCCCTCTCCCCAGATCTAGTGTTCTTCCTTCAAATCCCCACCATTTTCTTGAGTTTTAAGCTTGCATTGGAGGTTTTGAACTTTTGAAACAAGTTTTGGAGCTTTGGGAACTAAGGAGCTCATTTTCGTGGATCTCCAAGTTTAGATCGTCTTCCTCTCGATCTTCAAGAGGTAAGGGCCGATCTTAAGCTCCTTATGTGTTTTAAGTAAGTTTTAAGTTGTTTTATGGGTAGAGATGCATGTTTAGGCTTGTTGATGAGTTTATGGGTTTTGATGTTTTAATGAACAATGTATGTTGTTTGTGTGTGTTGAAGTGTTGTAGTTGGGGTATTTGATAGTTTGAGACCCCTAGGTGTGATGTATGGTGTTTATGCATGTTTTAGAACAAGTTTATGCATGATTTGAGAGTTGGGAGGCAAATGTGCTTTAGGGAGCCAAGTTTCTGCCCTTTGGCAGAAACCAGGTTCGGCAGCCGAAGGGAGTTTCGGCCGCGAACATGGCTTGAGAGGCAGCTTTAGGCTGCCGAAGCTTGCCCCCGAAAGTTGGAGTTTCGGCTCTGTCCGAGACTTTCGGCCGCCGAAGGTGCCGCCGAACATGCATGAGTTTCGCCTCTGTCTGGGAGTTTCGGCCGCCGAAGGTGCCGCCGAACCTGCCTGACTTTCGTCTCTGGAGGGACTTCCGGCCGCCGAAGGTGCCGCCGAAAGTGCCCTGTCCAGCCTTTTCTTGCATGTTTCCTAGGAGTGTTTTGAGGTGTTTTTAGGAGGTTTTTGGGGGTATGTTTAGAGTTTTGTTCTTGTTGTTTGGTGCCTCATTTGAGTCCACCTGTGTAGGTTCGGACCCGAGGAACCGAGATCCCCGGTTGTGAGATAGTCGTTCAGAGTTCGTTGTTAAGCTTCAGTCACCAGGTGAGTGGAACATCCCCTTAAGTTTTAAAGTAAATGAATAAATGAATAAATGAATGAATCATAAAGCATTGCCCATGCATCATTATGCCATGCAATATTTCAGGATGTTTGCATTAGAATTCACGAATATGCTGCATTGCATAAATTGATGTTGATGTGGATGGTTGTTGGGTGATCCATAGTCCTCTGATGTTATGTTATGATGATATGTTATGGGAGACCAGCGAGGCCCATTCTACGCCCCTGGCACTATGTAAGAGAAAGACCAGTGAGGCCCATTCTATGCCCCTGGCACTTGGAATGTTATGTTATGTAAGAGAAAGTCCAGTGAGGCCCATTCTACGCCCCTGGCATTTGGAGATGTTGAGGACTAATGGTGACAATACCATCCTTTATGTGATTTAGCTGTGATGTGTTGCATTACATGAAAGCATGAATAAGAAAAAGAAATAAAAAGTTAAATAATAATAATATACCTAAAAATGGAGGAATTAAAACAAATAATAATAATAATAAAAGGAATAATAATATACCTAAAAATGGAGGAATTAAAGCAAATGTTTTTAGTTTCTGCTCATTGGGCTTTATAGCTCACCCCCTCTCCCCTAACCCCAGTCTTGCAGGTGCAGAGTAGATAGAGAAGTCAGCAGAGTAAGAGAAGTTTATGTAATAGCTTAGCTGTGGACATGGTTTGTGGGTAATGTAAAAGTATGAGATGTAATGTAATGTAAGTTTGATAATGTGCTTGACTAGAGTCTGTTGTATTCCCTGTACACATGGTCTTGTATGAGATATAATGTTTTTATGATGCTTATGTAATCCAAGCCTATGTTTTGTTATGTTACCCCATTGGAGTATTTGATGAGGACTCCAATGAGAGGTTTATGTTATGTTTGTGCATGCACAGGCTAGGCTTGGCAAAGAAATGTTGAATGAAAGAAAAGTTTTTAATTTTTATGTATGTTGTTGACCATGTATGGGATTAAACAGGTTCACAGGATGTATGTTTGGCTTGCTACGGGTTCTGGCGGCCTTAAGCCGACCTGAATCCTAGCGCCGGTAGCGGTCCGGTTTCCGGGGCGTTACAGAGTGGTATCAGAGCCCTAGGTTCATATGGTCGGACCTAGAGTGTCAGGCTCATAGATGTGATAGAAAGTCAAGCACAATAGGAAATCATGTCCACTAGGATAGGATGTAGAGTCCTAATGAAAGTATGATATGCCATGAGATATGCTATGTATATGATGTGGGTTCATGTGTTTCCACATGAACCATTGGATGCTAATGTTTTGTTATCTGTGCTGTTTTCAGTAAACAGAATGCGAGGAACTCGTCGATCAGCTAGATTGACCAGAGTACCACCGGAGGATGAGGGCACGAGCGCCCGTCCTCCAGCATTGCCAAGGGCAATGTCAAGTAGGTCCAACAGGGACAGAGCAGTGGGAGATCCTAGAAGATCTCTGGATCTGGGTAGAAACAGATCAGTAAGAGGAACGGTTCAAGAGGGCAGGTCAGTGGATGTGGGAGAAGAGATGGATGTGGACCAGAGGAGGGATGGTAGTCTTGGTGTGAGCATGCCAAAAGAGGGCATGGGTGAGTCTCAGGGAGGCACTCAGGCCTCGGGGTTTGTTCCACCACCCCAGTACCCACCTTTTTCACCATATCCCGGGTATTCGATGGGAGGTACATCGGATTACCCCAGTTATAATCCTTACCCTTCTCACATGCCATACCCACCTTTCTACCCACAGTATCCACAGTACCCTATGTACCCACCTCCATCCTTCCATCCAGGCACAACAAACCCTATCCCAGGGGATGCCGCACCTCCACCACCAGCAGAAACCGCAGTTACAGAAACCCAAAGACCTCAACCTACCTCATCTGGAGGGAGCAAGGCCAAGATGACCGACTATATGAAGTTGGGTGCTCCCCAGTTTGATACCGGTGATGATCCGTTTGTGTACCTGGAGAAGGTCAGAACAATTACAGATGAGATAGGGGCTGATGACAGTAGAGCCATTCAGATGGCTGGTTTCACTCTGAAATGCAAGAAGGCACGAGAGTGGTTCAAGAACTATGTGAAACCAAAGGTGGACAGTTTGTCATGGGAGGAGTTTGCGAATGAGCTCGCAGGATGGGCTTTCCCTGACAGTTCCAGGGAGCTGAAGGTGATTGAGTTTGAACAGCTGAAGCAGACAGATGAGATGGGTGTCGATGAGTACACCGATAGATTCTTATAGTTGTTACCGTTTGCTGGGCAACATCTGGACACAGATCCGAAGAAGTCGAGGAGGTATATCATGAGGCTCAATTCCAGGTATTCCTCTTTGATCCAGTCAGCTGATAGAGAAAGTTTCCACGCCATTATAGACATGGCCAGGAGAATGGAGGCTAGTGCCGTAATAGAGGGAAAAGTCAAGCAGTCAGTGGCACAGCCTTCTGGTTCTAAGACCCCAGGTGGGGGAAGGATAGACCCTTCATCCTTGAGTTCAGCTAGTAAGAAGTGGGGCAGTACCACTAAGAAACCAAAGAAGAATAAGTTCTGGAGCAAGATCAAATCAGGTCTGGGATTAGGAGGTGGCTCAAGCTCTGGTGCTGATAATGCAGTGTGTGCAAGGTGTGGTAAGCTACACAGGGGGGTATGCCGGTTTGGGACGACAGCCTGCTACAGGTGTGGGCAAGAGGGACACATGTCTTGGGAGTGTCCGAGGGCAGTTCCTACGGCACAGCCCCAACAGACAACTTCGGGTAGCGTAGCACAGCCAGCAGCTTCAGCCGCAACACAGGCTAGTGGCAGAGGCCGAGGGAGAGGGTCAGCCTCTTCTTCATCAGTTTACAGAGGGGAAGGTCCGTCAGCTCCAGCACGGATCTTCACAATGACGCAGCAGGAGGCAAACGCATCCAACACCGTGGTGTCAGGTAATATCATCATTGGTTGTTCAGATGTTTATGCCTTAATGGACCCGGGTGCATCCCATTCTTTTGTTTCTCCGAGAGCAGTCGAGAGGTTGGGCTTGATGGTCTCTGGGTTAGAGTGTCCCCTATGGGTCAGCGGACCCAAATGTGACCCGTCAGTGGCAGAGTCAGTCTGCCAGTACAGTCCAGTTTTCATAGAGGGAAGATGCCTATCCGCCGACCTAGTGGTTCTAGACTTGACAGATTTTGACGTCATTCTAGGGATGGATTGGCTATCTACCCATGGTGCTACCTTGGATTGCAGAGACAAGGTAGTTAAGTTCAGATGTCAGGATGGGTCAGAGGTTATCTTTAGAGGAGACAGGGGGAGGACACCTAGAGGTTTGATATCAGCCCTACAGGCTCGTAGGCTGCTCAGGAGGGGTTGTCAGGGTTATCTAGCTCATGTGAGAGAGCTAGACAGAGATGTCAGAGAGCCCGCCTCGGTGCCTGTGGTTAGAGAGTTCTTAGATGTTTTCCCAGACGAGCTGCCAGGTTTACCGCCTCCTAGGGAGATAGAGTTCGAAATAGAATTGATGCCAGAAACCAGACCGATCTCTATCCCTCCCTACAGGATGGCGCCAGCAGAGCTGAAAGAGCTTAAAGAACAGTTGCAAGAGCTGGTAGATAAGGGTTTCATCCGACCGAGTGCCTCGCCTTGGGGTGCTCCAGTGTTGTTCGTGAAAAAGAAGGATGGATCCCTCAGACTTTGTATCGACTATAGACAGTTGAACAAGGTTACTACCAAGAACAAGTACCCGTTGCCTAGGATCGATGATCTATTCGACCAGCTAGCAGGAGCAGGTTGTTTCTCCAAAATAGATCTGAGATCTGGGTATCATCAGCTGAGGATCAGAGATGAAGATGTGCCAAAGACAGCATTCAGGACCAGATATGGGCATTTTGAGTTCCTAGTGATGCCGTTCGAGTTAACAAACGCCCCTGCAGCATTCATGGATCTCATGAACAGAGTATTTAGCCAATACCTGGATCACTTCGTTATTGTCTTCATAGATGATATCTTAGTGTATTCCAGGAATGCAGAAGAGCATGCCCATCATCTGCGGTTGGTCTTGCAGACTTTGAGGGAACATGGCTTGTATGCCAAGTTCTCTAAATGTGAATTCTGGCTGAGGAGCATTTCGTTCTTGGGGCATGTAGTGTCAGAGAATGGTATTGAAGTGGACCCCAAGAAGACAGAAACTGTGGCTAACTGGCCTAGACCCACTTCAGTGACAGAGATTAGAAGTTTCTTGGGTTTGGCAGGTTACTACAGGAGGTTCGTTCAGGACTTCTCAAAGATAGCAGCTCCTCTGACCAGGTTAACCAGGAAGAATCAGAAGTTTCTGTGGACCGACCAGTGCGAAGAGAGTTTTGAAGAACTTAAGAAGAGGTTGACTTCAGCACCAGTTTTAGCTCTGCCATCTAGTGATGAGGACTTTACAGTCTTTTGTGATGCGTCCCGTGTGGGACTGGGTTGTGTACTGATGCAGAATGAGAGGGTGATTGCTTATGCTTCTAGGCAGCTGAAGAAGCACGAGTTGAATTACCCCACACACGACCTGGAGATGGCAGCAGTAATCTTTGCACTCAAGATGTGGAGGCATTACCTCTATGGGGTAAAATGAGAGATCTTTACAGATCATAAGAGCCTGCAGTACATCCTGAGTCAAAGAGATTTGAATTTGAGACAGAGAAGATGGGTAGAACTGCTCAGTGACTACGATTGCAAAATCCAGTATCATCCGGGTAAGGCTAATGTTGTAGCTGATGCCCTAAGCCGGAAATCACTCGGCAGTCTATCCCACATCACAGCAGAACGAAGACCAGTAGTAAAGGAGTTCTACAAGCTCATCGAAGAAGGGCTACAGTTAGAGTTGTCGGGTACAGGTGCCTTGTTGGCTCAGATGAAAGTGACACCCGTGTTCCTTGAGCAAGTCGCTCAGAAATAGCATGAGGACCCCGAGTTAGTGAAGATTGCCAGGACTGTTCAGTCAGGCCAGAATAATGAGTTCAGATTTGACAGCAAGGGGATCCTCCGCTATGGGAGTCGATTATGTGTACCAGATGACATAGGGCTAAAAGGAGACATTATGAGAGAGGCTCATAATGCAAAATACAGCATTCACCCTGGGGCCACCAAGATGTATCAAGATTTGAAGAAAGTTTATTGGTGGCCAGCGATGAAGAAAGAAGTGGCACAGTTCGTGTCAGCCTGCGAAGTGTGTCAGAGGGTGAAGCTGGAACATCAGAAGCCAGCTGGAATGCTTAACCCGCTACCGATTCCAGAATGGAAATGGGAAAACATAGCTATGGACTTCGTAGTAGGGTTACCGGCGACGTCCAACAGAGTGGACTCCATATGGGTGATTGTGGACAGACTCACCAAATCTGCTCACTTCATCCCTTTCAGGAGTGGCTACTCTGTGGACAAGTTGGCGCAGGTATATGTGGATGAGATTGTCAGGCTGCATGGGGTTCCTGTTTCGATAGTGTCAGATAGAGGGCCCCAGTTCACCTCCAGGTTTTGGCGGAGTCTGCAGAATGCCATGGGTACTAGGTTGGATTTCAGTACTGCCTTCCACCCCCAGACTGATGGACAGTCAGAAAGGACCATCCAGACTATAGAGGATATGCTTAGGATGTGTGTGCTGGACTTTGGCGGTTCTTAGAGGCAGCATCTACCTTTGGTGGAGTTTGCCTACAACAACAGCCATCATGCTAGCATCGGGATGGCTCCATATGAAGCTTTGTACGGAAGGAAGTGCAGATCACCTGTTTGCTGGGAGGAAGTTGGAGAGAAGGCCTTGGCAGGGCCTGAGCTAGTAAAGATTACCAGCAGGGTGGTACCCATAATCAGAGAGAGAATCAAGACTGCTGCAAGCAGACAGAAAAGTTATGCAGACATCCGCAGAAGACTAGTAGAGTTTCAGGAGGGGGATCTGGTATTGCTCAAGGTGTCTCCAATGAAGGGAGTGGTTCGCTTCGGGAAGAAAGGTAAACTAGCCCCACGATACATCGGACCCTTTGAAATCTTGCAAAAGATTGGAAATGTGTCGTACAAGCTGGATTTGCCCGCTTCAATGGAAAGGATCCATCCGGTTTTCCATGTTTCCATGTTGAGGAAGTTTGTGTCAGATCCGAGCAAGGTTCTTAGTGAGCCTGATGTGGAGGTCCAAGAGGATCTCACCTATATTGAACAGCCAGTACGGATCATAGACACCCAGATTAGAAAGTTAAGAAACAAGGAAATCCCGATGGTGAAAGTCCTGTGGAACCACCACAACTTGGAAGAATGCACTTGGGAGACACGAGAGTCTATGCTCCAGCAGTACCCTCATCTCTTTTAAGGTTAGATCCCTATGTGTTGATGTGCTATATAGGTATGTTATATGTTTGCCATGTTATGTGTTGTTTGGTGAACATTCGGGGACGAATGTTCTTAAGGGGGGAAGAATGTAATACCCGGCTAGACTCTGGTATCGGAATTCCTACCGTCCGGTGGAATCTCCGATGTCGGAAGCCTCTAGTAAGGTAGAAACATGTTTTCATAAAATGTTTTAAGGTATTTCATGATTTTAAGTATAAAAATTAAATGAGTTTTGCATGAAAAGTCTTTGGAGGAAAACCCAGGTTCGGCCGCCGAAAGTCAAGTTCGGCCGCCGAACATGCATGCGTTTTGGAGGCACGTTAGGCCCCCGAAAGCATGAGTGAGGGAAGTTCAGGTTCGGCCGCCGAAAGTCAAGTTCGGCCGCCGAACATGGCATGCATGCGGAGGCAAGTTCGGCCCCCGAACGTGGCCTGGCCAGCCACTATAAAAGGGGTACTTAGCCGAAATGGGCGAGCTTTCTCCCATTTTCGGCCACAGCTAGCTTCCGACCTCCCTCTCCCCAGATCTAGTGTTCTTCCTTCAAATCCCCACCATTTTCTTGAGTTTTAAGCTTGCATTGGAGGTTTTGAACTTTTGAAACAAGTTTTGGAGCTTTGGGAACTAAGGAGCTCATTTTCGTGGATCTCCAAGTTTAGATCGTCTTCCTCTCGATCTTCAAGAGGTAAGGGCCGATCTTAAGCTCCTTATGTGTTTTAAGTAAGTTTTAAGTTGTTTTATGGGTAGAGATGCATGTTTAGGCTTGTTGATGAGTTTATGGGTTTTGATGTTTTAATGAACAATGTATGTTGTTTGTGTGTGTTGAAGTGTTGTAGTTGGGGTATTTGATAGTTTGAGACCCCTAGGTGTGATGTATGGTGTTTATGCATGTTTTAGAACAAGTTTATGCATGATTTGAGAGTTGGGAGGCAAATGTGCTTTAGGGAGCCAAGTTTCTGCCCTTTGGCAGAAACCAGGTTCGGCAGCCGAAGGGAGTTTCGGCCGCCGAACATGGCTTGAGAGGCAGCTTTAGGCTGCCGAAGCTTGCCCCCGAAAGTTGGAGTTTCGGCTCTGTCCGAGACTTTCGGCCGCCGAAGGTGCCGCCGAACATGCATGAGTTTCGCCTCTGTCTGGGAGTTTCGGCCGCCGAAGGTGCCGCCGAACCTGCCTGACTTTCGTCTCTGGAGGGACTTCCGGCCGCCGAAGGTGCCGCCGAAAGTGCCCTGTCCAGCCTTTTCTTGCATGTTTCCTAGGAGTGTTTTGAGGTGTTTTTAGGAGGTTTTTGGGGGTATGTTTAGAGTTTTGTTCTTGTTGTTTGGTGCCTCATTTGAGTCCACCTGTGTAGGTTCGGACCCGAGGAACCGAGATCCCCGGTTGTGAGATAGTCGTTCAGAGTTCGTTGTTAAGCTTCAGTCACCAGGTGAGTGGAACATCCCCTTAAGTTTTAAAGTAAATGAATAAATGAATAAATGAATGAATCATAAAGCATTGCCCATGCATCATTATGCCATGCAATATTTCAGGATGTTTGCATTAGAATTCACGAATATGCTGCATTGCATAAATTGATGTTGATGTGGATGGTTGTTGGGTGATCCATAGTCCTCTGATGTTATGTTATGATGATATGTTATGGGAGACCAGCGAGGCCCATTCTACGCCCCTGGCACTATGTAAGAGAAAGACCAGTGAGGCCCATTCTATGCCCCTGGCACTTGGAATGTTATGTTATGTAAGAGAAAGTCCAGTGAGGCCCATTCTACGCCCCTGGCATTTGGAGATGTTGAGGACTAATGGTGACAATACCATCCTTTATGTGATTTAGCTGTGATGTGTTGCATTACATGAAAGCATGAATAAGAAAAAGAAATAAAAAGTTAAATAATAATAATATACCTAAAAATGGAGGAATTAAAACAAATGTTTTTAGTTTCTGCTCATTGGGCTTTATAGCTCACCCCCTCTCCCCTAACCCCAGTCTTGCAGGTGCAGAGTAGATAGAGAAGTCAGCAGAGTAAGAGAAGTTTATGTAATAGCTTAGCTGTGGACATGGTTTGTTGGTAATGTAAAAGTATGAGATGTAATGTAATGTAAGTTTGATAATGTGCTTGACTAGAGTCTGTTGTATTCCCTGTACACATGGTCTTGTATGAGATATAATGTTTTTATGATGCTTATGTAATCCAAGCCTATGTTTTGTTATGTTACCCCATTGGAGTATTTGATGAGGACTCCAATGAGAGGTTTATGTTATGTTTGTGCATGCACAGGCTAGGCTTGGCAAAGAAATGTTGAATGAAAGAAAAGTTTTTAATTTTTATGTATGTTGTTGACCATGTATGGGATTAAACAGGTTCACAGGATGTATGTTTGGCTTGCTACGGGTTCTGGCGGCCTTAAGCCGACCTGAATCCTAGCGCCGGTAGTGGTCCGGTTTCCGGGGCGTTACAAGGAAGTCTAAGAAGAACAAGTTCTGGAACAAAGTTAAGTCCAGTCTGGGATTTGGAGGTGGCTCAAGCTCTGGTGCGGATAATGCAGTTTGTGCAAGGTGTGGTAAGCCACACAGGGGAGTATGTCGGTTTGGAACAACAGCCTGTTACAGATGTGGTCAGGAGGGGCATATGTCTCGAGAATGTCCAAGAGCAGCCCCGATGGCACAGTCCCAGCAGACAGCTTCAGGTAGTGTGGCTCAGCCAGCAGCTCCAGCCGCGACTCAAGCCAGTGGCAGAGGTAGAGGGAGAGGAGCAGCCTCTTCTTCAGCGGGTTTCAGAGGTGAAGGTCCATCAGCTCCAGCACGGATCTTCACAATGACACAGCAGGAGGCAGATGCATCTAACACCGTGGTGGCAGGTAACTTAGTCATTGGTTGTTCAGATGTGTATGCCTTGATGGACCCTGGTGCATCTCATTCTTTTATTGCTCCGAGAGCCGTCCAGAGGTTAGGGTTGATGATCTCTGAGTTAGAGTGTCCTCTCTGGGTCAGTGGACCCAAGTGTGATCCATCAGTGGCAGAGTCAGTCTGCCAGTGTAGTCCTGTGTTTGTTGAGGGAAGATGCTTGTCCGCCGATCTTGTGGTTCTAGACTTGACAGATTTTGACGTCATTCTAGGGATGGACTGGTTATCTACCCATGGTGCTACCTTGGACTGCAGGGACAAGGTAGTCAGGTTCAGAGGTCAGGATGGGTCAGAGGTAGTCTTCAGAGGAGACAGGAGGGGTACACCTAGAGGTCTGATATTAGCTCTTCAGGCTCGTAGGTTGCTTAGGAGGGGATGTCAGGGGTATTTGGCTCATGTGAGAGAGCTTAACAGTCAGGTTAGAGAGCCCGCCTCGGTGCCAGTGGTTAGAGAGTTCTTAGATGTGTTCCCAGACGAGCTGCCAAGTTTACCACCTGCTAGGGAGATAGAGTTCGAGATAGAACTGATGCCTGGAACCCGACCGATCTCTATTCCTCCCTACAGGATGGCTCCAGCTGAGTTGAAGGAATTGAAAGAACAGTTGCAAGAGCTGGTAGAAAAGGGCTTCATCCGACCGAGTACCTCACCTTGGGGTGCTCCAGTCTTGTTTGTGAGAAAGAAGGATGGATCCCTTAGATTTTGTATCGACTACAGGCAGTTGAACAAAGTCACTACCAAGAACAGGTACCCTTTGCCAAGGATCGATGATCTATTTGACTAGCTAGCAGGAGCGGGTTGTTTCTCCAAAATAGATCTGAGGTCCGGGTATCATCAGCTGAGGATCAGGGAAGAGGATGTGCCAAAGACAGCTTTCAGGACCAGATATGGGCATTTTGAGTTCCTTGTAATGCCGTTCGGGTTAACCAACGCCCCTGCAGCATTCATGGATCTCATGAACAGAGTATTTAGCCAATACCTGGATCACTTTGTTATTGTCTTCATAGATGATATCTTAGTGTATTCCAGGAATGCAGAGGAGCATGCCCATCATCTGAGGTTGGTTCTACAGACCTTGAGGGAGCATGGCTTGTATGCCAAGTTCTCCAAGTGTGAGTTTTGGCTGAGGAGCATTTCATTCTTGGGGCATGTTGTGTCAGAAAATGGAATAGAGGTGGACCCCAAGAAGGTAGAAGCTGTGGCTAACTGGCCTAGACCCACTTCAGTGTCAGAGATCAGAAGTTTCTTGGGTTTGGCAGGTTACTACAGGAGGTTCGTTCAGGACTTCTCAAAAATTGCAACTCCTCTGACTAGACTAACCAGGAAGAATCAGAAGTTTGTGTGGACCGACCAGTGCGAAGAGAGTTTTGAAGAGCTTAAGAAGAGGTTAACGTCAGCACCAGTGTTAGCTTTGCCAGCTAACAATGAGGATTTCACAGTTTTCTGTGATGCGTCCCGTGTGGGACTAGGTTGTGTGTTAATGCAGAATGAAAGGGTGATCGCTTATGCTTCTAGACAGCTGAAGAAGCATAAGTTGAATTACCCCACACATGACCTGGAGATGGCAACAGTAATCTTTGCACTCAAGATGTGGAGGCACTACCTCTATGGGGTTAAATGTGAGATCTTCACGGATCATAAGAGCCTACAGTACATCCTGAGTCAAAGAGATTTGAATTTGAGACAGAGGAGATGGGTAGAGCTGCTGAGTGACTATGATTGCAAGATTCAGTATCATCCGGGTAAGGCGAATGTTGTGGCAGATGCCCTAAGCCGGAAGTCACTAGGCAGTCTATCCCACATCACGGCAGAGAGGAGACCAGTGGTGAAGGAGTTTTACAAGCTCATTGATGAAGGTCTACAGTTGGAGTTGTCTGGTACAGGTGCTTTGGTAGCCTAGTTGAGAGTGGCGCCCGTGTTTCTGGAGCAGGTGGCTCAGAAACAGCATGAGGACCCAGAGTTAGTGAAGATTGCCAGGACTGTTCAGTCAGGCAAAGATAGTGAGTTCAGATTTGACAGCAAAGGGATCCTCCACTATGGGAGCAGACTATGTGTACTAGATGACATAGGGCTAAAAGGAGACATTATGAGAGAGGCTCATAATGCAAGATATAGCGTTCACCCCGGAGCCACCAAGATGTATCAAGATCTGAAGAAGGTTTATTGGTGGCCAGCTATGAAGAAAGAAGTGGCACAATTTGTGTCAGCCTATGAAGTGTGTCAGAGGGTAAAGCTGGAACATCAGAAGCCGGCTGGAATGCTTAACCCGCTACCTATTCCTGAGTGGAAATGGGAGAATATAGCTATGGACTTCGTAATGGGGTTACCGGCGACGTCCAACAGATTGGACTCCATATGGGTGATTGTGGACAGACTCACCAAATCTGCTCACTTCATCCCTGTCAGGAGTGGCTATTCTGTGGACAAGTTGGCGCAGGTGTATGTGGATGAGATCGTCAGGCTGCATGGGGTTCCTATTTCAATAGTGTCCGATAGAGGATCCCAGTTCACCTCCAGGTTTTGGCGGAGTCTGCAGAATGCCATGGGTACTAGGTTGGATTTCAGTACTGCCTTCCACCCCCAGACTGATGGACAGTCAGAAAGGACCATCCAGACTATCGAGGATATGCTCAGAATGTGTGTGCTGGACTTTGGCGGTTCTTGGAGGCAGCATCTACCTTTGGTGGAGTTTGCCTACAATAACAACCATCATGCTAGCATCGGGATGGCTCCATATGAAGCTTTGTACAGAAGGAAGTGCAGGTCACCTGTTTGCTGGGAGGAAGTTGGAGAGAAGGCCTTGGCAGGGCCTGAACTAGTAGAGATTACTAGCAGGGTGGTACCCATAATCAGAGAAAGGATCAAGACTGCTGCAAGCAGACAGAAGAGTTATGCAGACATCCGCAGAAGATAGGTAGAGTTTCAGGAGGGGGATCTGGTATTGCTCAAGGTGTCTCCAATGAAAGGAGTGGTTCGGTTCAGAAAGAAAGGTAAACTGGCTCCACGATACATCGGACCCTTTGAAATCTTGTAAAAGATTGGGAATGTGTCGTACAAGCTGGATTTACCTGCTTCTATGGAAAGAATCCATCCGGTTTTCCATGTTTCGATGTTGAGGAAATTTGTGTCAGATCCGGGCAAGGTTCTTAGTGAGCCTGATGTGGAGATCCAAGAAGATCTCACCTATGTTGAGCAGCCAGTACGGATCCTAGACACCCAGATCAGAAAGCTAAGAAACAAGGAAATCCCGATGGTGAAAGTCCTGTGGAACCACCACAATATGGAAGAGTGCACTTGGGAGACACGGGAGTCCATGCTCCAGCAATACCCTTATCTTTTCTAAGGTTAGTTTCTTATATGTTTCATGTGTTTTATGTGTATGATATGTTGTATGCCTTGCATGTGCTAGTTGAGGAACATTCGGGGACGAATGTTCTTAAGGGGGGGAGAATGTAATACCCGGCTAGACTCTGGTATCGGAATTCCTACCGTCCGGTGGAATCTCGGATGTCGGAAGCCTCTAGTAGGGTAGGAACATGTTTTCATAAAATGTTTTAATGTTTTTCATGGTTTTAAGTAAAAAGGAAATGAGTTTTTGCATGAAAACAACTTTGGAGGAAAACCCAGGTTCGGCAGCCGAACATGCAGGCATTTCGGGTGTGCCTTAGGCCCCCGAAGGCATAAGTGAGGGAAGTCCAGGTTCGGCCGCCGAACTTGGCATGCATGCGGAGGCACGTTCGGCCCCCGAACGTGGCCTGGCCAGCCACTATAAAAGGGTCCCTTAGCCGAAAAAGGGCGAGCTTTTCTCCCCATTGTCGGCCAAGGTGAGTTCTCCGCCGTCCCTCACTAATTTTTGAGTTCTTCCTTCAGATCTTTCAAGATTTTCACAAGTTTTTGCTTTGTTTTGATGATTTTCAAGTTTTGAGCTTGGAGACCCAAGGAAGTTGAAAATCTCCCATCTCCAAGTTTTGGTCGTCCCTCTCTCGATCTTCAAGAGGTAAGGGCCGATCTTGAACTCATTCCATGTTTTAAGTAAGTTTTATGAAGATCTATGGGGTAGAATGCAAGTTTAGCTTATAGTTAGGTTTTTGAGTTTATGTTGTGTTTTTGAACAATGTGGCTTGCCAATGCATGTTTGATGTGTTGTAGATGGGGCTTAGGATAGTTTGAAGCCCCTAGGAGCTTGTATGCTTGTATATGTGTGTTGTAGGATAGGTTTATGCATGTTTGGAAAGTATGGGAGGCGTATATGCATAGAAGAGCTGAGTTTCTGCCACTATGGGAGAAACCAGGTTCGGCAGCCGAAGGAACTTTCGGCCGCCGAACATGCTTGTGGACGCAGCCTTCGGCTGCCGAAGCTTGCCCCCGAAAGGAGACTTTCGTCTCTGTCTGGGAGTTTCGGCCGCCGAAAGTGCCACCGAACGTGCCACCGAACATGCATGAGTTTCGCCTCTGTCTGGGAGTTTTGGCCGCCGAACCTGCCTGACTTTCGGCTCTGGAGGGACTTTCGACCGCCGAACCTACCGCCGAAAGTGCCCTGTTCATCCTTCCTTTGCATGTTTTGCATGATTGTTTTGAGGTGTTTTAGGGGGTTTTTGGGGGATGTTTTTAGAGTTATGTTCTAGTTGTTTGGTCCCTCATTTGAGTCCACCTATGTAGGTTCGGACCCGAGGAACTGAGGACCCTAGCAGTGAGTCTGTTGCCCCAGTGTCTGGTCAGAGCTATCCAGAGGTGAGTAGAATAAACTCTTATCTTTTTATAAATGAAAGTTTTAGCATGAATCATGCATCACGGATGCCATGTGATATTTTAGGTTGTTGCATTAGAAATCACGAATATGTTGCATTGCATAATATGTTGTTGATGTGGATGAATGTTGAATGATCCATTAGCCCTCATATGTTATGACATGATGATATGATATGGAAGTCCAGGTGTGGCCTACACTACGCCCCTGGCAGTATGTAAGAGAAAGACCGGGTGTGGCCTGCACTACGCCCCCGGCACTATTGGTTATGTATGTGATGTTATGTATAAGAGAAAGACCAGGTGTGGCCTGCACTACGCCCCTGGCATGATTGGAATATGTAGAGGGCTAAATGGTGACAAGTTCATCCTTGATATGATTAGTTGTGATGTGATGCATTCCATGATAGCATGTGTTTTAAATGCTTTATTATTCTGCTCATTGGGCTCTCGTAGCTCACCCCTTTCCCCTTATCCCTCAGGTTTGCAGGTACAGGGTAGACCAGGAGGTCGACAGGAGTAAAGTCTGATTTCATGTAATAGTTAGAAGTTGTGGACATGATGAATTTGTAATGTAATGTTTTATGTAGTCATGTCATGTAATAATGATATTGAGGATAAGAGATTGTGCTTGACCCTATGTGTAAGGTATCCCTATTAATGCATGATCCTAGACCTTTTATGATGGTTATGTAAACCAACTCAACATATGTTGTATTTGCCCATTGGGGCATTGATGAGATCCCACAGAGGGGTCGATGTTTATGATTATGTCTATGTTCAGTGCATGCACAGATTGAGTTTGGTGTTTGAATGAAGAAAAAGTTTTTAATTTTTACGTATGTTGTCGATCATGTATGGGATTAAGCAGGTTTACAGATTGCATGTCAGGCTTGCTACGGGTCCCGGCGGCCTTAAGCCGACCTGGATCCTAGCGCCGGTAGCGGTCCGATTTTTGGGTCGTTACATCTGCTCACTGGGCTCTAGTAGCTCACCCCTCTCCCTTAACCCCCAGGTTTGCAGGTACAGGATAGACTAGGAGGTCAGCAAGAGTAATGAAGTCGTGGTCATGTAATAGCTAGTGTGGACATGATAAATGTTGTTATGTTATGTTGAGTACAGTCATGTAAGAGTATGATGTAGAAATGTTATGTAATAATGCTTATGAAAGTTTAGAGTTGTGCTTGACCATAGTATTATGTTAATCCCTTTCTAGTACATGATCTTAATGTTTAATGATGATTATTGTAAACCAAACTTAATGCATGTTATGTCACCCCATTGGGGCAATGTTGAGACTCTAAAGAGGAGTAAATGTTTATGATTATGTTTATGTATAGTGCATGCACAGGTTGAGTTTGGTGAATGAATGAAAGAATGGATGAATGAAAGAAAAGTTCAAATTTTTTATGTATGTTGTTGATCATGTATGGGATTAAACAGGTTCACAGGATGAATGTTAGGCTTGCTACGGGTTCCGGCGGCCTTATGCCTACCTGGATCCTAGCGCCGGTAGCGGTCCGATTTTCGGGTCGTTACAGTTTTCCCTCTTTGCCAGGTGATGGGTCTATTCATGGAGGTAGATGTTCGTGACCACGCTCTCCAGGAATCAGTGGATCGCCGGGTCGAAGAGGCAGGTTTGGAGGAAAACTTATCTGCTACCAGTGACGCCCGAAGCAATCTCGCCGCAGCTCGAGAGCATTCCAAGTCTTTACAGGCAAAGCTGACATATGCCCTGGATGCTCTCAAGAGAGCGGATGAGAAGGCAGCTGAAGCAGACATTCGTTGTAAAGAAGCCCTAAAACAGTTGTCTTCTCTGGGAGAGGTCCAAAGGGAAAGAGATGAGGTCCGCCACCAGTATGAGGCCTTGAAGGCAAATTCTGAGGCAGCCCAGTTCCAACACGAGGCAGTGATGGCTCAAAGGGAGGAAGCTCTGGCTCAGGTAGTGGTCCTCGAGCAGGAGTTGGTCAAGTGGGCAGAAAGTTTTAAAGACCTGGCCTTGGAGGCTGAGACAATAAAACTCCAAAATCAACATCTCAGTCAAGAGATCGAGGCTTTGAAGAAGAGATGCTCAGCCCTGCTTGAGGATGCTAAGCTGGCTGAAGATAGGGTTCAGCTGGAGTGTGAGGATCGCTTGCGGGAATTCAAGGAGTCAGCCGAGCTGAAGAAGGAGATTGAACAGGCCTGTGAAGTTCATCTTGAAGCTTACAGGGACTCTCCTGAGTTGAAAGCAGAGATAGCTGAGGCTTGCCAGGCACGACTTGCGGAGTACAAGGCCTCTGACGAACTAAAGACGGCTATTTGGCAAAAGGGCTTCTGTTTGTTCGCGTCTGGCTTTAATTGAGGTTTGAGGGAGGCCAAACGGGCTCCTTCCACTCCGCTGTCTGAACTCCGAGCCGAAGAGGAAGACTCTGATGGCGAGGAGGTGATTTATGGAGAGGATGACTTTCCCCTGCCTAAGGGAACTTCTCACACTTTAGCTGAGCCCTCTGATAAGGACACTGGGCTAGGAGAAAAGGAAGATATGAAGGTCCTCGAACCTGGGGAGGACGACTCCGGGCCTCAAGAGGAGGACGTAGAACTAGGAGGGGAAGGTGCTGGGCCCCAGGAGCAAGAGATGGTACTTTATGCAGGTGATGGGAGGTCTGAGCAAGAGGGCGCCAATCCTCCCCTAAGTAGTAATGTAAATACTAATCTAGAAGGCAGTAGTGTAGATAGTGAAATACCTAGGAATGTAAGTCCCTTGAGGACAATCTTTCCTCCCATAATCTTAGACGATTAGATTGTAAATTTCCCCTCCCTTTTATTGAAATTTTATTTTTGTTTTCTTGAATTCTTTTTTGTTTTTCATTTATATTCGAGCTGTTCTTGCCACTACTTATCAAAAATGAAACACTTAAACTGTGTGCTTCGTAATTTTTCTGAGGAATCCACTATACTGTCTTTCCTTTTTGCCTGCAAGCTCTTTCACTAAGGCATGCTTACCCGTATGCTCTTTCCGAGCTGGACTGGCCGTGCCTGCGAGCTCTATTTCTAATAGTGGATTAAACTTGCGATCTTTTGAGGTGATGAGCCGGGCTGGCCTTTTTACTTTTAGTTCTGATTTGACAGGAGTTGAAGCTAGGGTCTCATTTGCTCACGCCATTGGGTTTCTCCTCAGGTTGCCCCTTTTCCTCCTTAGCATTTATTACATGAGTGGTGAGGGGGTAAATCCCTAGATTTGTCAGGGCTTCCTACTGCCCCTAAGTGCTCTATGTGCTGTCTGCTCTTGAGCGTTTTATGGGCTCTTTGCTGCCCCTGGATTTTACCAGGGTTGAGCTCACCTTCTTGAGGTCTGCACGGTGCTTTGGCGTTTTGGCGCCTGCGAGCCCTGCTTTAGTAGGTCGTACTGCTATATGATACAGGCGTTGAGGTGCCTTGGTTTAATCTTGTTATGTGCTGGTTACTTTGCAAGATTGGGGCCTTATTGGCTTTGTTGATCCGAGCTCTTTTAGGAGGTCGGATCTGAAGTCTTTTTATGTTTGTTTCGGCATTTCCTTTTGAGGTCAGCGTGACGCTTTGATACTCTTAGCAATCGGGATCAAAGTCTTATGACTCGATCTTCTTTTGGGAGGTCGGAGTTTTAGCTTTTTATTTATGACCCTATGCCCCCATCTTTTATGTGAGGTCAGAACTTTTGTTTTTGCGTGTGGTCGTTGTGTGCCTCTGTTTGCTATGTGTTACCGGAATATCTCTGGGGACCCCGGTTTTTGCTGCTCTGGGAGGTCTTTTTGAGACCCTCACCGGCCGTTTTTGCTCTGGGAGGTCTTTTTGAGATCCTCGCCGGCCGTTTTTGCTCCAGGAGATCTTACGAGATCCTGGCCGTTTTTGCTCCGGGAGGTCTTTTTGAGATCCTCGCCGTTTTTGCTCCGGGAGGTCTTTTTGAGATCCTCGCCGGCCGTTTTTGCTCCAGGAGATCTTACGAGATCCTGGCCGTTTTTGCTCCGGGAGGTCTTTTTGAGATCCTCGCCGGCCGTTTTTGCTCCAGGAGATCTTACGAGATCCTGGCCGTTTTTGCTCCGGGAGGTCTTTTTGAGATCCTCGCCGGCCATTTTTGCTCCAGGAGATCTTACAAGATCCTGGCCGTTTTTGTTCCGGGGAGATCTTTGTGATCCCGCCGGCCTTCTATCTTTTCAGGAGATCTATGTTTCCAGGAGGTCTTTTTGGTATCTGTTCTTTTCTTTTCCTAAGAGAATTAATACTCACAATAATAGAGTTAATCATTGCATTTATAAGATGGTGTTATTTCGTGCTTTTATAGTACAAGAATTTCTTTTCACAAATATTCTAAGGAAAATACCTCTATAGTTTGCTCAACCTTTTGTCCCTCCAATGACCATGTTGATGGTCCCACTGGATCCGTCGTTCACCTGCCCTGCTCCCACTCTTCTGAGTGTTTGTCCTGTCGGGTTTAGCTGAGGCCTTTGCTCTTCTGGTTTCTTTATGAAGTTCTTGAGGTGTCCCCTCTTTATTAGTCTTTCGATCTCAGCAATCAACTGGAAGCAGTTATTGGTGTGATGGCCGTTCGCGCGATGGTACTGACAATATTTGTCAGGATCTCTCTGGTTTGCTTCTGCTTTCATGGGCCTAGGCCATTGGAGGAACTCCTTGTCCTGGACGGCCATGAGCACTTCGGCTCTAGAAACGTTGAGGGGAGTCGGTGTTTCTGGAACCCACGGAGGGAGTGACATTTGTTCTGAGGCCCGAGGGGAAGGTCTTTGGTTCCTTCAATCCCAGGGTTGTCGGTAAGGCCCAGGTCTCTTGCCATGCTTTTTCTCATGCCTCTCCGGCCTTCTTTCCTCCGGTTCTTTCCCCTTATCTGTCGCTCCTTGGGCGAACCTGCTTGTCACTAAGGCATCATCATGCCTTATATATTTTTCGGCCCGTTTCATCAGCTCGGCCAGTGAGGTCGGAGGCTTCCTGCTCAACGAGCCAAAGAACTCTGCTGAGGTCGTCCCCTTCTGTATAGCTTCTACAGCCCTTCTTTCATCGAGCTCGGAGATTTGCAGGGCCTGCGTATTGAAACGGGCGACATATTCCCTGAGTGATTCGTCTTTCCTCTGTCTGACCGTTTCCAAGTAACTCGTCTTCCTATCTGCGGGCACCCCGGCGATAAACCGGCTGATGAAGCGGGTGGCCAGATCTCCAAAGCTACTAATGCTTCCTGCCTCAAGGCTGTTGAACCACGCCCGTGCTGGCCCCGAGAGCATCGTAGGAAATACCTTGCACATCAGGGCGTCTGACAGAGTTTGCAGCTCCATGAAAGTCTTGTAGTTCAAGACATGCTCCCTAGGGTTCCCAGGCCCGTCATAGGCTGCCATTGGTGGCATCATAAACTTCTTAGGCATAGTCTCCTATTGTACCCATTTTGAAAAGGGTGAAGCAGTGGGTAGGAGAGTTTGGTTCTGACCCTTCGCTCCCAGCTCGGCCAAGAGCTGCTCCCTCAACTTCTACAGCTTTTGGTCTACGCTCTCCCCTTCCCGCCTGGGCTTCCTCTCCTGGTAGGCCTCCTCTTCCCATGTTTCACTCCCTATTCTTCCGGTGGTTTCGGCGGAGTAGCTATCGACTTCGTCATTTTCTATCATCTCCCTCGCCCTTCTCCCATGAACTCGAGCTGCCGGCTCTTCCTCTTCTTCGGCTCTCCTCCTCCCGTCTCCGGTTTCTTGGCTGGCAGTTCTGGAGTGGTTGAAGGTAGGCTGAGGTTCATTGGTCTGGGGTTCTTCTACCACCGGTGACATGTTGGCGGGGGTGCTAAGGCCCCATTGTTGCATTATCTGCCCCAACCAGTGGGCGGTGCTCTGTAGTTGAAGGGCCATGGTTTGGAGGTCTTGGTTGGACCAGGTGGCGGCGGAAGCATTCCCCGCCAGGCTTGGTGAGGGGTTGAAAGGGATTGGTGTTTGGTTGTTTGGTGTTGTAGGACTGGAAGAAGAGAACTGCTGCCCCTCTTGGGCAGAGCTCAGGTCATTTGGAGTGACAAGATTATTTTCCTTGTGGTTAGCCATTGTGGATCTCAGTGGGTGTTTGTGAGAGTGGAACTCCGGCGATGAAAAGATCTCATTCGTTCCCACAGACGGTGCCAATTGATGATCTGAGATCCAGAAAATAGGGTTTTACAATGGGTTCTATAAGACTGGAAAAAACCTTAGACCTAGAGGAGAGTATTTCTCCTTTTATATGTTTCCTTTTGGCTGCTAGTGACGTGTAACAGAACGTGTATCATTGGACCACCTATCCCTGCTACGTTGATACGGACGTACGAGGGAATCAGATCTCTGTCCCATGCATAACGGCCCATGATTCTCCCCAGGTACGCATGCGGATGGTCCCACAAAGCGAATGGGCTGAACTCCTTATGGGTTCCGAGCTGGGCCAGAAGATAAGGATAAGGCTAGGCCCAGAGGGGATCTGTTCATTGGGCCGAATGAGCTGGGCCGGCCTGATTGGAGAATCTGACTGGAGTCCGGTCTTCAAGGCTGGCGGTCTGGCGGGTTGGGCTTGGATCATAAGGAAGACCTGAGGGCCTCTAAGTACTGGGCTGATATCCTAGGCTTGGCCCCAGGCCGGGGCGAAGGGATCCAGCGGTCATCAGTTATTAATTGTTAGCATATAAATTACAGCACAAGTATACTAGGACACATATTAGAAACCTCCAAAGCCTTATATTTGAAAAGAGCAATTAACTAATTCAAAGCCAGACTACTAGAACACTTCTTGCACATTCATCGTCAGACCACATTGAAACTTCCTTTATCATGAAAAGAGTATAGCAGAATACAAGATTCTATATGAATGTGTAGTAAAGTGAGCAACTTGAGTTCAAACACAGTGGACTAATTAAAGGATACACGACCTCTATCAAAACTGTCAAAAAAAGAATGTGAAGCTGGAAAATTTTCAGTAAAAAATTATCTTCTCTTTACTAAAAATTTACCCAAATATTAGAGAATGTATGATAAAGTCTTATTGAAAAGTTTTTTAAAAAAGTTTCCACTAGATAATAAATAAAAATATGAAAAAGAAATCATAAAAACTAGTCATTATCAAATATCTTGCTATTGCATCTTAGGATAAGAAATGATATAGCCAACACTTATATTTTTCAGCACCAAATCATTCTAAGAGAAATAACGTCAAGACATAAGTAACCGCTTAGATACATAAAAATTAATGCAAGATGTTTCATGCAACAAACCATATTAAATTCAATGACAGAAAAAGAGTAAGAGATTAATAAGATAAAAGGCTCAGGATATGAAAGGAAGGACTTACATAAATTCAACACTTATATTTTTCAGCACCAAATTCCCAAGCAAACTTTAAAGGATGTATAATTTTTACAATGCATAATTTTCACATGAAAATGATGAACGCTTTAAAGGATATCTTAGAAAGGAGGGATTGTATAAAAACAACTGCCCTTTTATCCAAAATATAGTAAAGAGTATTGCAGGTTACTTTGTAGAATTTCACTTTATCAAAGAAATTATCAAGGTTTTATATTTAACAGCAAAATAAAAAATAACAATAATAAATCAAGGTTTTATATTTAACAGCAAAATAAAAAAATAATAATAATAGAGATCAAAGGCATAATGCTGTTGGAAATCATACCGACATTAAGGCTTCCAAGTCATAATTGATCAATTAGTCCAGACAACATACCTTCACATAATCAAATGCTGAAATTACACGTGAACGATGCAACTTAGTGGGCCATTGATCTTGAGCTTCATAAATATCATTCCTGCAAATGCGTTGCCATTCATCAAAGTGAGCCAACATTTCAACATCCATGGTGAAATATAATACCAGCTGAAGTGCTGGCAGCTAGTCCTATTGATGAACCAGTTGAAAATTCCTCAATGTTCTAGGGATTTCTTATTCTACCCCCAGACCAAATGTCATCATAAGCCAGTGACCCAAAAATAAGCTTTGCTATAAGAACTACTCCAGTATACCTCAATTTGTACTTAACATAGCATTTTGTTTTCAACGAAAAAAAAAAGTTAACCTAATCTACATTCTGATTGCAATAAAAAAATATTTTGACATGTCTTTAAAACCTCATATACACCTAAGCTTCAATGTCAAGAACTTGATTTTTGAAACTTCTTGAACCCATGTTGTCTTGTATCCAGGTACTACTATAATATACTTCAGTCCATAAGGAATCCCATGGAGAGGTCTTGTCCAATTAAATCAGTATTTAAATTTGGCATCAAAGAAACAATTTGACAACAGTTACAAAGAAACAGGTTCAAAATACACAACATGAATAGATAAAAATTAACTAGACAAGCTCATATTTCCAACATGACTACCCTCAAAGTCGCTTAATTTTATGATGCACCAACAAGGCAAAAAATGATACATTCATATTGCTGGAGAAAATGATATTAGATCTTAGATTGTAATAAAAGTGAACAGGTAAGATACCCAAATCCACTCATTTGGCAATCAATTCAGCAACTTTCTTTGCTTGCTTATATGCTAATTCATCAGTAAGCTTCAAAAACAGGATTGTACTTGATGTTGAAAATCAGAATGGATAAACTCCAGTATATTTCTCCTTTGCATACCTTTTTAATCTCTGCAGAAAATTTTGTGAGCTCATGAGAGGGCAGTGAGAGGCAGAGAGGGGAGGAGCATCGCGGAGAAGGGAGGAGCATCGCGTCGCGTCGTGGAGAAGAACATAGCGTCAGCGTCGCATCACAAAGAAGAGCGTGGCATCGGCGAGTGGCAGTGTCACGTTGTGGAGGGGAGCGTCCAGCACCGTCGGTCGTATGTGGAGGGGCAGCGTTGGTCGTCCTGCGACATCGTCAAAGGGAGCTGTTCGTTACTTAAACGGCTGCGATGGCAATAGCAGCATGGGAGGGGAGATGATGGCGACGTAGGCTTGGGAGAGGAGAGGAGAGGAAAGTGAGGTGCGGCTGGTTTTTTCAAATTGAAAGATGTGTTAGGTTTTTTATGTATTCTTTTAACATTTCTGATGGATTAGTGACAGAATCAATTCTGTCACTAATTATTTAAAAATCAGTTGCTAATCCGTCTAAAATATATAATAGAAGTATTCATTGCTAATCCGCCGCTGATTCTGTCGCTAATTTTATTTTTTTGACAAAAAAATATCCATTGCTAAATTTGTCGCTGATAGTCTATTTTTTTGTAGTGAATGTTGAACATGATATTCCTGCTTTGAAGTGGATAGTGGCCACAGTTGATAGTTTGAATAGTTGTTGCAGTATCGTCTTCCACTTCCACTCGACCAAAAGAATGGTCGTAAGCCAAAAGAATAGCTTGGCGACATGCCAAGGTTTTCAGCACCTTTGAATTTAAAATATCAAACTAAAAACGACAGTTCCAAAATAAAGCCTCAAAATCAATATAGATACATTTTGCAATCGCATGAAGCGGGAGTTGACTGTGAATAAATTTGAGTTAGCTAAGAAAAGGAAAAACCCTTACAATCTACCTACTAGCATATGATAAAAGGAGAAAATGGTTAGTGAAATGTTCAACTTACCTGTTGGTCAATTGAAAGGGCACAGGAATATGGTGGCCACTGGTCCTTAATTATTGAGATAGGGGAATCATTTGATGCTTATCATTGAAAAATGCCAAAATAAGAAAAGGGGTAAGAAAAGAAAATGATTCAAAACAAAATACTTGTGTTTGGAAACATTCTACACTTTTCAATTGCCCACCAACCACCCCATTTTGTTTTATTTGGCATTATGGCCCCTCTGCCTTCTGCATAATTGTTGCCTAAGCCCACTGCTTTTTTACTAAAAGTAATTGTAAAAACATTATATATATAAATTAGTACATAATTAAATAAAAAAATCATTTGTTTTATTTGGAATCAAACTACCTTTGCTGCATGATAATTCTTGCATGTAGGATGTAACTAGGACTTATCTCAAGACACCTTCATAAATGAAAGGACACAGGACAAAAAAGAAAAGAAAAGAAATCACTAGACAAGTAAAATTTCTTTTCCTTTATGAATGATTCTCTACGCATGGAACAAGTTAGTGTTCCATGTTTTCACTTTTAACGCCGACACTCGGGTGTTAAAGAATGGTCTCTCTTGGAGTCTTTGCAATAGTTATACACCATATTGCGAGTTTGAACCCATCTCATGGCTCTATATTGCTGCCTTGAAAGTCCGCCGGACCAGGAGGGAGAGGCGGAGACTGGGCGGCACCAGGCAGGTGAATAGGCTGAGCAGCCAGCTGCTTTGAAATTGGTGTACCTTGCAACAAATGGTTGGTATCTATAATCTGCTTTATATTTTCCATCTTCAGTAGCCCAAGAAGAGGCATCCCATATTGAACCATAAATCCACATTGGCCTCATTGGAAAAGTTTCATCACTCTTCTTAGGGTACCTCCTTATTGGCACATCATCAACAAGGAATCTGAAATAATACAAATAACTATGGTTTAGAATATGACATTTCTAAATTGACTAGGTATATAAATTCTTCCTAATTTTTTTTTTCTTTCTGGTGAAAATATTAAAAAAATTAATTTATAATATAGTTTCTAAAATTTAACAAAATCTATATATTTGTCTCTACTTTAATGAAAAATAATTTAATTCTTAAAATTTTATTTCGATTAGCAAAATAATCATTTTATTAAAATTTAATAATTAAATACAGTATTCATCTAAGGGTAATAACTAACAACATAATAATTATATTGTTTCATAATTAACCCGTGTTTCTTGCAGAAGCCACTCATGATTCAGATTCACCACATCCCACTAAACAACAAGAAAGTCCTGGCAAGGGAATGTGACAAGTGTTTCATCATTGGAATATTTCACTAAAACTCAAAAAAATAAAAAAATAATAATATAAAAAATTTATCGATTAAATTATAAAAAAAATAAAAAAAATCTGTTTATCATTCATTATTACCGTTAACTATTGAATTAGTGATCGTTTATCTATAAAATTTTGAAGTTATTTTATTTTAATCGAAACATCGATCGAAAGATTGAAAAAATAAAAAAAAAACTTACATTATCTCCTTGGGACTCCAAAGAATGGCATAATGGTGAAAATCTTGTGTAGGATCAAACCATAAATGAAACTTCATTTCTCTTCCAATGATTTTTCCATCTCCACTTCCTCTTATGTAAACATTGGTCTGCAATGTATAGGGTTTCCCAAATGTTGTGCCAAGGAATTCTATGTCCACTTCATCATGGAACCCTGGATGAGCTTCATTGTTTGAAAGCTGCCATTAATCCATTAAGAAGAACAACATATTAATAAACTTTTCATCAACCAATGAACTTTACTTCATTAGTCTCCATTAATAATCTAAATTGGAGACAAATGAATTGAAAAAAAAAAAAAAAACTTATAATCCTCACATAAAAAGCTGTGATAACTCCAGCAGTGTAACCAGGTTGGAGCTTAATGGAGGCACCAAAGTACCCAGATCGAAATGCTTTAACAGATTTGAATCCACTTCCTGTAATAAAGTTTCAGAGGAATGATTATCAGTAAATTGCCAAAGAAAAAAGAAAGAAAAGCTTACTTAACCAACCAAGAAATTATGACCTGAGGTGCTATCTAGCCAGATTGTTAATGCATTTTGGTCTACTCTTTGATGTGTGTAACCCCAGAGATTTCTATACCCTTGATAAAAGCTCATTGATCTGAACCTAGAACTTGGCCAGTAGCCAGGAGAAGGTGGCCATTGAGCAAAGCTTGAAGAAGGGATCAAAACACTGAGAAGAAGTAAGAGGAAGAGGGCCATAGGAGGAAGTAGAGAGAAGTGGAGGAAATATATGGGAGAGAATGAAATGATTATGCATATAAATGCATGAATAGAGAGAGAGCAATGGCAGAGTACACTTGATATTAATAAAAAAAGATCTGTGACTTTAGAAGGTGAGATGAGATGATACAAAGTTTTTTTTCCATGATCAAAGGTTTCGAGTTAAATACGAAATATCTTTATAAATTTTGAAATTAAGGGGATGTTGATGTAAATTTGAATTAATTGAGCTAATGAATTTTAAATACCGAATAGTTTATTAAAAAAAAAAGTTAGTGGATCCTTGCAAAAAAGTAATGAGAAAGGTTCATGAATGTTGAACAACTCGAAATCAAAGATAAGTCTACAATAAAAGTAGATAAAATGAGGTTTTGGAGATTCAAAGAACAGTGCCACAACATTAGCAAAGTGATTAAAACTAAGTAATATATAGATTTTCAGAGTCACAACTACTCCCTGACTCACTGTCTGAACAATTATGAGAAACCCTGTTGGGATACAAGTGCATGGTTGGAAAGCTGTGGAAACAAGAGGAGGTACAGTTAGCTCTTAAATGTGCTCCTTTGGGCATGTGTGTGACACCATAGAAACCTGGACTTGTGTTGATAAAAGTCAGGGAATTCATCTATTTATGGAACCCACAATTATCGATCATGGAGTATGGAAAGATGAAATTTACCTTTAAATAGATTAAATTTGACATTTTTTAAGAATAAATTTAACGTTTTAGCCTTTAAAAAATAATTAATTCAATCCACGAACATATATTCTGTAAAAAAATAATTTACCTGTCACTATTACTCAGATCCGTACGTATGAATGCGTTAGAGCACCTCTCCACGTCTGGCGGCTATTTAATTTTCCTATGTGCGCGTACTGTTAGGATTACAAAATAACTGGACTAACTATTCTCTCTCACGTCATCACACCGGGTTGAGTTATCTCTTATTGGAGCCGCGCTCATGAATCATCCGACTTGTTCATGCGTCCCGACTTGAACTTACGGTACTGAATTGGTCTGCTCAAGGATAGCCTGATGAGTTTTGAACTTATTTACTTTTTTTGGCTCGGTTTCACTCCAAATATAGAAAGTCCAATCAAACTATATTCTCATATCCAATAGGGTAATTTTACCATCATTCCGAAATAAGCTTCTGGTACTAGGAGTGAAGATCTACTTAGAAAATATAATTGCTTAATAAATTAATAGTTTACTGTATAAAATGATTTTCCTCATACTTAATATCATCTGTCTCATAACAAATTTTAAAAACTATATTTCTAATAAATTTTTTAGAAAAGTAATAATGGTGAATCCAAAATTTTCTTTTTCACACTGTTAAATTTCCCCTGTCATGACAGTTGCTAGAGAAGAGAGGATGAAATTGTAGGTCAGATTCTGATATAGTCAATTTGGGCTGGTGAATTTAATGGGGAGTAATGAGTCTCTTATCTTCATTAATGGAGTGGGTCATGTGGCTTTCAAATAGGTCCCATGTTGTTTTGATTGCATGTCTAGTTGATTTACTCCTGAAATTTAATCTCATTTTAAATCAGAAGACTATTTCAATTTTTTTTAAATGGAATTAAAGATTGAGAATTAAAAAAGTAAAATTTAAAATTTTTCAGATTTATTCAAATACACTTATTATTAATTTAACTCTGTAAGTGCGCACTAACTCAACTTCAGATGCAGTATTTATTTATAAAAAAAATTAATATTTATTTTTAAAACAATACTACCAGAAGTGTTACCAGACAAGATATTATGCATTTTCTAATTAAATTATTTCATTTAAAGATGGTATGATTGTTTTGGTGCCTGAAATTATTCTAATTGCGGACTTAAACGTGAACAAAATGGCAAAGCAACTGCAGATTTTGTACGGTCACATGAACACTATTGTGTCGGCCATGGAAGCAAAGCATGAGATCTTCAAAGAGATGGTGGCAAAATTGAATATCTATATATATATTAATTGGCCGACAAATCAACCTCACACCTCACTCAAACGAAATTGAATATTTAATTTGAATTATTATAGATATCATATTTATAAAATATGTGTTTTTTGTTATAAGTTAAATAATTAATATTTATATAATTTAATCTATAAATGTTATGAACATTGAAAAACATTATTATTTATACCAACAATTATTATTGTGATTTTTTTTAAATAAAAATTAAAAATTAAAAGAGTAAAATCTGAAATTTCTAAAATTTATTTAAATGCATTTGTTATCAGACTATATGAATGTAAAAATTATTATTGTGATTAAACGTGATCCTCCATTATTTTAAAAAAGTGTCTGTGATGATGAAGCATTATGGCACCAATGTCAATCTAGGTGGACGAATAGTGCAAAAAAGGTTGCTCTCCCTATGCTCTAGCATGATAGATTAAGATTCTGTTTGGCATTGTAATTCAATATAAAATAATTATTTTTCAAAAGAAATATTACTTTAAATGTTGTTAAAAAGATCCTGTAAAAAAGTTATTACATTATTTGATATTATTATAATTAAATATGTAAATTTTAATTTTAAAATAGTCTAATTATCATGTTTAAAAGAGTTTTTTTCACAATAATGATATACATGTACAATAATTTTTAATAATTTGAAGTCTATGAAAAGCTATAATAATATTTAAAAGGTCTCAAAATTATAAAAAATTATAAGTAATTCAATCATTCAAATTGAATATCATATTTTAAAAGGTGAAGAGATATATAAATAAGAATATTTACCATTGCTCAGAGAAAATGTCTTGCAATTAATAAACCAATGAAAAACACAATGTGAAATACTTTATTATTGTAGGATCTTCCGTGCTATTATTTATTTAAATGTGTTGTAAAGAGGAAGTTGAAACAGTTCGATCCAAATTGACTCAAATAATTTTTTGATTTATTTTCCATTTAGTATAACATAATTAATCCAAATTATTTAGTAGATTCATACTAATTATTATATATAATTTTGATTTGCCATAAATCATCGATGTGAGATTCTTTTTCAAGAATACAGTTGAACGTTGCATTCTTCTCTATTAAATTTGCGACGTTCTCATCGCAATTGAATCAGACACAATTGTTAAATATGATCGGATCTTTGGGTATTATGGTTTATAAGTACTTCAGGCGGCTTCACTTCATCTCACATAGATAGTCCTTTCTTTACAATTCCACTAGTTCTACATAATTTTTCTGACCCAACTTAATTCTGATACCAACTGAAACAGTCCGATTCAAATTGATTCAAATAATTTTGAATCTATTTTGCAGTTGGTCCAAAATGATTAACCTAAATTATTTAATAATTTCGTATTAACTATTATATACAATTTTAATTTACCATAAATCACCGATGTGAGATTTTTTTCCAAACATACAAGTGAAGAAGTGATATGATTTTACAGGTATATCATCTTATTCCATGCAATATATTTTTACCCATATTTTTTATTGAATTGAATGAGATGGTAATTTATATTTTATATATTAATAATTATATATGTTTTAAAAATTATGCACACAACATGTTAATAAAAGAAATACCTCAGTTAGGAAAGAGAAACAATCAAATGGTTTTTTTTCATATTAAAAAATAATATTATAAAAATTTATAGATTAGAAGGTAAAAAAAATGAATTTTTGTCACCGACACAAAATTTGGATTTAAAGGAACCATACCCAATATATTGTATATTTTGTTTGAAACATGTAATGAAGACTCCTTATCATGGCAGGTTCAGAAACAAGCTCTGTATTTTCCCTTATTGTAAGCAGTGTTAGTGTAGATCCTCAGAGATTCTTTCTGGTAGAGAGAGTGGGATTATGTCTCTTAAGAAGCAGCCATATTTTCTAAAAGATCCAAAATTTTTAAGAGCTAAGCCTAAGGGACCACTTCCAAGATGTTTCTTCCATATTTTCACTGTGCACACCGTTTTAACAACAAATCTTTATGTTTAAACACACAAGTAAATTGGTTTTGACTGAAACTCCAAACTCACAGTCTCACAGACAAGTAGACATCAAATTTTAAATTCGATTAATGTATTAATTTATTTTTTAGTATAAACTCGAAACATATAGTTTTCAAGTAATTGAGCTTTGGAGAATAATCTATTTAAAAGAATAACTTAATATACTTGAAATGTGCTTTTTATAAGTTCAAAAATAATTGATTTCTGATAGAACTAGAATTATTTTTTAAAATCCAACTTAATTCTAGATTATAGAGTTTTGACTATTTAAAAATATTTTAACAGTATGATTTAGAGTTTTAATTATCGTAAGACTTTTACGCAATTCAAATTTAGAAGGCCGAAGCCTTTAGCTCAATGCTCATCTCCCTTAGATTTCGACCAGAAGGTTGAAATCTTAAAATCTCAGCATTCAAGATGTCAAAATCTTTTGTGAGTTCAAAATTTTGAATTATTTTAATTTTTGAATTATTTTTTAGGTGTTGTCCGTGTAACTGTAGTGTCAATGAGTTAAAATTTAGGGAAATTTATAGTTTAATTTTTAAGTATTGTTATTATTAACAAGTCAGTTGCTATAGTTTTAGAAATTTATTAAAATATTCTTATATTTTCTCTCCGTTCCTCCCTCTTCTTTTTCTCCTCATTCTCCTTCTTCTTTGATTTTTTTTCTTTTTTTTTTCTTTAAGTTGAAAGAGGCAATTTTTCTTCTTCTTCATTATTATCTTTTTCTTCTCATTCTTCTTCTTTTTTTTTTTATTCTTTTTTTTCTTCATGGTCATTTTTATCTTTTTTTTTTCTTTTTCTTTTTTGAAGAGGAGAAAGAGGAGGAGAAGAGATTATTTTGTTGATAGAGAGAAACGATAAAAACATTTTAATAGATCTGAAAAAAGATAAAAACGTGTTTTAATAGATCTGAAAAAAGATAAAGACGTTTTAATAGATCTGAAATGTAGGAGCTGACTTGTTAATAATGACAATATCCAAAAACTAAATAAAGGGTTTTATTTGAGAGCAAAATTGAATTAAAATTTTTTTGCATCTCTCATATATTTTTAATGGAAAAAAGAATGAAAAGACTATTTCGTTGACAGAATGAAAATATAAGGACGTTTTAATAGATTTTTGAAAATGCAGGAACTGACTTATTAATAATAGTAATACCCAATGACTAAATAGTAAATTTCTCTGAAATTTATGAATTTAAGTCTACACTAGCATCATAAAATTAAAAATTATTTAGAAAAATTGAAAATTTTAGATGGATTTTGCAGTATTTATACAAAGGAATTAAATCTCAAGAAGTGATCCATGCACATAAAAAAACCCCAGATCCCCAGAAGCCTTTCACATTTCCATGCTTTTTCTAAACGTTTATTATAAAAAAAATACTATTGGCTAAAAAACCACAATTTTGCACTTAATTATAATTATAGTTAAAATTTTTAATTTTAATAAAAAATTCTCAATTTTTAAATTTATTACGGTCAGTTATTAAGATAATTTATCAAATTTAACTAAAAAATTTAAAATTTTATTTTTAATCACGATTATAACTACAACTTTTAATATTAAATCTAAAATTTTGATTTTTTTTATAATTATATTCAACTCTGAAAATAATTTTAATAAATATTTAATTAAATACATATAATTAATTTTTTAATTGTAATTAACCATATATTTAAAAATATTTAACTCTTATTATTCTAATTTTTAATGTTTATAATCTAATTAACTATATACCTTTAAGAATATTTGATTTATCCTAATCACTAATTTAAATTTTTAAAATTTCTAATTTAAAATTAGTTAGATTCATAGATTTATTCATAATTTAAAATTAATTAGATTTAGAAATTCATTTAAAATGGAGAATTCTTATCCTCTAATTAACCATATAGCTTTAAACATATTTAATCTTTATTATATTAATCTCTAATTTTAATTTTAAAATCTCTAATTAAAATTAGTCAAATTTACAGATTCATTTAAAATGAAAAATTCTTATAATCTAATTAATCATATACCTTTAAAAATATTTAAGTTTTATTGTATTAATTCCTAATTTAAACTTTAAAATTTCTAATTTAAAATTAGTTACATTTAGAAATTCATTCAAAATGGATATTTCATATTTTAAATTAGAGATTTTGAATAATAAAAGATAAGTACTTTTAGATTATTGAATTAATTAGAGTTAAAAAATTTGGTATATATATTTAATAAATATTTTAAAAAATAAATAAATAACACATAGTATGAGATTTACACTTATTTAAAATTGATTAAAATTATTTTAAAAGCGGATTATAGTTATAAAAAAAATTAAAAACTTTAGGTCTAATATTAAAAATTATGGTTATAATCGTGATTAAACGTGAAATTTTAAATTTTTCTACTCAATTTAATAAATTATCTTATAAATAGACTATAATTGAAATAAATTTAAAAGTTGAAATTTTATTCTTCAAAATTAAAAATTTTAGCTATAATTGTGATTATGTGTAAAATTGTAATATTTTCTAATCAATACACCTTATAAAGAATGTATTAGTACTTTTTCTTTTTGACGCAAGCTTCTTTCCTATGTGATCTCTTTGTGACTCGATACTCTCACTTTTTTCTCATCCTTAAACCTAACTTCTTCTTCTTTTTCTTCCCCATGGAAGACGATCGGTTTCAATTGACTATAAATGAAAAAGAAAATATTATTATCCTTATTAAAAGTTCAAGAGATATTTCGATCGTCACTTATGATTTCTGTATAGTGGGGATATTTCTCACATACAATCAAATTAATTTTTATAATATGTAGATTTCTTTGACAGATTTATGGCGGTAATCATCGGACAGTTATTGTATTGAAGGATTTAGTTCCTAGTTATAAGCTGGACATTTTATTTTTGATGAAAACAAAAACTCTTAGTTATCGTATGAAATTTTTTTTTGTAGTTTTTTACATTTTGATGGTTGCTTCTCAGTCAATAGATAAGGATTGAGAGGAGACATTTCGTTAATGTGGAAGAGTCATGGGTCTGTTTCTGTGGTTGGTTTTTCTTCAAATTTTATTGATTTGATTGTTTCGAAAGGTAATGTTCAATGGAGGTTTACTAGTTATTATGAGTTTCCGGAATCGCAACGACGACGTTAGCCTTAGAATCTTATTCGAGTTTTATTTCGTAGAAACTCTCGTGACTTTGTTTGAGAGACTTTAATGATTTATACTCAAGAGATGAGAAAGAAAAATGAGTATTTTTGCCAAATTATGACACTTTAAAAGTATTTTTGTCAAATTATCTTATGCAGGGGTTGATTTTAAATGATTCTAAATCTTGGGTTTGATTTTAAATGATTCTAAATCTTGGGTTTGATTTTAAATGATTCTAAATCTTGGGTTTGATTTTAAATGATTCTAAATTTTGGGTTTGATTTTAAATGATTCTAAATTTTGGGTTTGATTTTAAATGATTCTAAATTTTGGGTTTGGTTTTAAATAATTCTAAATCTTTTTTAGACTCTAGAACTATATTTCTGTTAGATGGTTCGTCGTAATACTATTCTAACTGCGTATACTTTGACTAGAAAATCTATTAGATATAATCGTTTTTCTATTTGAGATAATATTTTTTTTATTTGATAAAATTTTATTAATACAATAGACTTGAAAAAAATTTTTAGATAAAATTAAATTAAAATAAAATTTATAGAGAGCTGAATTTGAAATTTTCTTATAATTCCTTTTTTTCCCCTTAAATATTGCTATCATTTTTTTAAAATGCAATTTCCTCACCAAAATATGGTGCGGTTTAGTTTTGGCCATAACTAATTCTGAATAGATGGATTTGATTTTAAGGAGCTGAATTTGAGTTGAAAAATCACCTACTATTTTAATTTTTGATTTCAAATCTTATTAAAGTTAAAAATTATTTAAAAATAAAAAATTAACTTAAAATCAAATTAAATTAATTAGCTTAACTTTCAATTCCATTCAAAATAATTTTAATAAAACCTAAACCTGGCATTCCAGTCCAGACAGCTCCATGTTTACTCGCCTTACCTACCGATGCAAATTAAAAATTAATTAATAATGGATATTTCACAAAATAATAATTCCCATCGTTATTTTTCTTAAAAAAGAATTAAAATTGTTTATTTCTAAATTTATTATTAATATTTGGAATCCAGTTATCCCAATCAGACGAATAAAATATAGCCACGTGCGGCCAGCTGGTTTGCTCACATAGATTTTGACACCTTCTCAGCACATTGGATTCAAAAACCTGCACAAATCTTTTACTTTGTCTCCCTTTAATTTTTGTTCTTCCTTTCTGGCCAAATTCTCGAATCTTCCTACCACACCAGAGATAGCTAGAACTGCATAAGTGAGTGCTCTTTCGGCGTAAACCCATTTGGAGCCGTCCAAAACGAAGGTGCGCTTTCTTTCTCGTCTCTCTCTGTTGAGAAATTCTATATGGGTTGTTGTTGTTTTTAGGAAGTTTTCCTTATATTGATCTTTAATTTCAATGCTAATCATGTGAATTATAATGGGTTTCTCTCGTTTTTGTCATTACCAAGTTATCAATCAATTGGGTATGCGAATATTTTGATTTTAATGATTGGTCTTGTGTAAGTGAGTGGAAGCAGTTTGCAAGAGTGAATTTTGAGCTGCTTATTGTGACTTCACTGGTTGATTCGATAATTTAGTTGCTTTGTATTGGCTTGATTGGAAAAAAAAAATCAATGCTTGTTAGGACTATGAGGCGAGGTTATGGCTTGACAGCTATTACCTTCTGGGTTTATGAAATTGGCCTCAATAGTTTGCCTAATTGAGTCATCGGGGACTTGAAGTTACAACTTTTCTATTTCCTTGGGAAACTTGTTCCAGAGTTTTAAAGTGAATTGTGTGTTTGTTTGGTTACCAAGATAGTAAGATGCTTGAGATAATTTTAGGGACTAAATTTTGCACTTTACAATTTTTTTAAGTTGTATTATTTCTCTTATTTTTATCAATTTGGTTTATAGTGTTTGGTTTTGTTTCAATTATTTTCAATGGGTTTAGTTTGTGTTTTCATGTTGATATGGAGTTGAGGTGGGCTTTAGATGCTAATAAAAATTGTTGAGTTGGATAATGTGGGTTCATTCTGAATCCCAAAATTCACAAGACAGAACTATGGTGTTTTACAAAAAAAAATGAAGATTTCGTAAGGGATTTATCTTTTACTGCCACTGCAGGATAGATTGGGCTTATGCCTTGACTCGTTGGATACAACTAAAACAAAATCAGTAACTTGTAAAACAAATTAATAAAATCGAAAGTATAAGATATAATTTAAAATGTGTTCAACATTCAGGAAATTTCCTATTGTAAGCTCATATTCATGGTATTCATGGAAATATTTTTGGGTCAATTTCTAATTTTTAGCTTTTGTTAAAAATTAATTTTTCTCGCTTTGTCACTTAATCGTACAATCATGTTTAACACATGAACTTTTTTCAATGGAAATTTTGATTCTCACATGCTGGTGCTATACTATAAAATTTGTGTAGAATAATAGCTGAGAAGGCGATGGTTGTCCACAATGTCCAGAGTGGAAACAATGGAAATAAATGACAGCAGCAATGCACATTCCCATGATAATGGGCATTTGAGAGGTTCAACTAACTCCAGCAAAGAGAATTCTTCCGAAAAAGATGTCTTTGTTAACCATGGTATGTCCCTTCATGTAGCTATAGTGCTGTACATTGTCCAAGGGAAGCTTTTATATGTTATGAAATCCAAAAATTTGCTGTCTGCACCGTTACTTGTCCAGCATCACTACTAATCATGTGTTAATAATATTTTCAAGGATTGTAAACCATTCTGTAAAGTAAGTCTACAAAGAAATTTCTTGCATTTGGTCAAACTTTCATGAAGTTAAGCATCCAACTCCTAGAGATGTTGGAGTGTGTGTACTAATAGCTGATGTTTGATTGCACTTCAATTTAAGAAGAAATCAGGTCTTGATAACAGAGGCATGATAGTACAATTAGTAGCCAGTAGCTAGGAACATAGCTGTTCTAGCCAAATCCTGATTACTTACAGTTAAATTGTCATTTTCAGGCTAAAAGTTGAAATCCTGATTAGCCCTATTCAATCAATTAGATCCTCAAATAGGTTCTTAGGAACCTCGACTTTTGAGCAATTGGGTCTCATTATTCTATCTGTTATCCTTGTTTAGTCATGGGTGAGGCGTGAATAAATGAATGATGATCAAGTATGAGACTTGAACTGTCCAGCATATCATAAAAGATCAATTTATGTCTAATTCGGTTATTATAGACCGTTTTCTCCTTGCAATGACAAAATCATTGTCTTCAAAAGACAAGTTTTCCAAAAAGGACTGCTCTCTTTTTTCTTTTTTCATTTGTATACTAGCTGTTAACTAAAATTCTGCGCACAAATGTTCTTTGAGATAATGAGGATGGCTTTATGATGCAGCTGAGGTAGCTTGGCATGAAAGACGAAAACAGTGGGTGGGTGATCCGTCTCAAAAGTCACAGAGAATGCTTAGAGAACCGATTATGAGGTTTCTATTCCTTTTCTAATTGTGCATTCACCATGCATGATTTATTGTTTTATGTAGGTCCTCTGGTTGAGATTTTCTCTTTCTTTCTTATTGGAATTTGCCTGTTTAGTTTCTTTCTAATCTTTCTTTTCCGTACTATTGTATAAGCAAATAGCAAACAAAAGATGAAAGTTTATGCACCTTTTATTTCCTAGTCAATCATCATAAATTAGTGTTTATGAGGGTGTGAGTGGTGGCAGTGCTTGAAGCATTCTTTACAGTATTCACATTTATGTACTTGTATTATGATTAGCCTGATCATGAAATTGTTGGGCAATCTTTCTCCTAGGAGAAAGGAAGGGAATTGGCTCATTTTGTTTCTAATATATTGGGAACTTTAGGAAGAGGCATATAACAGTGCTTTTTATCTCCCGTATAAATATTTTTTTGGCCAACTTGTGAGTTGTTAATATTTGTAGGAGTTTTTGTTTGAAGTGACTTTATTTATATTCCTTCTTTCTTTCCATTGATTGAAATAAAAGTACCTACAAGCTTAGCTTTAGAGAATTCTCGTGTTCACAAATTGTGGGAAAGTTGCGGCTTACTTGTCAATGTTATTCCATTTTATCATCTATTCTTCCAGCTCGAAATAACCATGGAATCTTGTTTTGCAGTTGGACCACAACATATGAGGATCTGCTTTGCTCTACGGAACCTTTTCAACAGCCAATTCCCTTAGCTGTAAGTTCCTTAAACTGTTGAGAAGCTTTCATGTGCGTTATCACTTGTGGGATAACATTGATGTGCCCTTTTTATTTGGCTGGGGGTATGCAGGAGATGGTGGACTTCTTAGTTGACATATGGCATGAAGAAGGCCTTTATGACTAGACTACTGGAAAATTAGTCATGTTGGCTGCACAATGTTGCTTGTGCAGATCACCCATAGGCTGTGCTGACGTTTTCCCTGGGAACTGGATGAATTGGTACATAATTGATGATTCTCTTGTTCTTGATTTACTGAACGACATTTGAAATGTAAAGTTAATTGAATCTAGTATCTTGCTATAGGCTTTTTACTGATGGCCGTATGTTAAACTAAATTTCTGAAGACAACTGTTATTTCCTTTGATCTTCATCTTCCTGTTACTCTGGTAAAGCAAGGTAACTTTAGAGAAAGCCAGGACAGAATAGCAAAAGTTTGAGTATTGTAAGTTACTATTGTTCTATCCTGGGAGGAAGTATATGAAGATTAGGCTGCTTCTTTATTGTCAATGTCTTCTTCTCTGCACTTCATGCTATGTGGGCACCTCCTATTCATTTATTTTTGTTGGGGTTGCATTTTATATTACAGCATCCCTCTCTCTTTTTCCCCAATAACTTTCAGTTAACGGATTATGGCTGCAATTTCCCTTTACTTACCATTAGCCTTGTGGCTAATATTCATATTTTTTTTTTCTCAATAGAAAACGCATTCATTAAGAGATCAAAGCAATGAGCAGGCCAGAGAACCAGCCCCACAAACAAGCCCAATTGTCGCTAAAATATGAAAAATCCTCAACACTGCAAGCTCTAATACAATACATAGGGCTCGAAAGACCAGTAAGAAAAAAAAAACTAGCTGACAGAAGCAGAAAGAAAACAGTAGGTACCATTGCCTGCCTGTGTTCTCCAATCGGAAAAAGTCCATCAGCGACTGGAAAGAAACAAACACATTGAAAACAAGCAGTCTTTCGGCAAGCATTGGGCCACGAGAACAAGAAAGATGATCTCAGTAGAAATGGAGAGTTGACTGGCAAAACTCACGCAGCACTTTGCTTTCAAGGGTTAGGCCGTCGTCGAGTTATTATATATCTCCCTGAAATACCAGTCTTCACAGCAACATCCACTCTCTCGTTGCAAATCTTGACAGACTTGGAGATGAAGAGCAACATAACAACCCACCATGTGCCATGCCGATCAATAACTAGCCTGTAAAAGACATGGAGAAACAAGAAAAACAAAGTAGAGATTCAAATAGCGTCCTCTTTTAAGTTCTAATCTATTTTAGCTTCCACAAAAAATGCCTTAGCTTCCACAAAAAATGTATATACAATTATTGTCCAAAGGGTCAGAATGTTACTTTAAAGAAAGAAAAACAAGGTGGGGGAGGGAGCTTGAGGATCCTTACAAGGGCCAAGGGTTTGCTTTTGTATCAATTTTTTTTTTAAATAGAAATCGGAGATTGAAGAAATAGAATATGAGATTTTTCAAATTTGTTCAGATGCACTTACTACTAAGTTAATTCAGATGCACTCACTATTAAGTTAAATCTATGAGTGCTTTATATCAATTCTATAAATTATTATTGTGCTATCAGATAATTCAGATACACTTACTATTAAGCTAAATCTATGAGTATTTTATACTAATTTTATGAATTATTGTTGTGCTATCATTTTCGTCGAAACTTTTGTTTCAATCACGTGAAGAGAACAACTTGTATTTATATAATTATAATTATAATTAATTAAGAAGTCAATAGAATTAAATAAAAGTTAGGTGGCTACCATATTTTCAATTTTATTTTAGATATTAAAAATGAATTTTAATTTTTTAAAATAAAATAAAATTTATCTGATGGGATTCTTGTACAATGTATTTAATTTTAAAATTTAAAGTTGTTATTAGTTATTTATTTTTTAAAAGAAACTTGTCTAATGTAACACATCATGAAATAATTTAATACGGATATAGTTCAAAAGATTAAAAAAAAGGATATAACTTTAGGAGTGTCAGTTTATTACTGTAGACTTATAATTAATTAATTAATTATATATAAAAGCATGTTAGTAATATTAATGGTAAAAAAAACCAAATAATAACATAATATCATAAAATTTATTTAATAAAAATAAAACATTATCAAAAATAATAATTTTTAAAATTATCCATATTTTACAGACAGTAATTGTTTTTCGATGCAAGTAATTATATCTCGTGAATAAAACATATGGATCATATAGCTAAGTAAAAATGATCAGCATATCTTACCTGTCACATAGGATGTGTGAATTTATAATTTAAAAAAAAAACAAATATTAAAGGAGAGAGAAATTTAATGAGCCTTTTGCTCTCTTAAAACTTTGGATGGAGAGTTTTTCTCTCATATGACAATCCGGTTTATTATATAATAAAAAAATATATAAAATTTAGTATGGTTATGGTTATATAATATATTATTGTAAAAATTAGACATTGTATGTAATGATTATCTTGTGCAATTTTGTTTGGTATGCCTATAAATAGAGTACCCATTTCATGAATAATCATGACCAAAATGCTTCCTCTCTTTTCTAGCTTGTTCATGTTCATGTGTGTGATTCAAACTGAGCTTCAGGATACTTTCTTATTTGAAGTTATCAACGAAAATATCTCTATCATCTTTCTTCTGTGTCATTAGAGCCCAGCAATTTCAACAGTTTGGACACAATGGACGGTAACCTCTTTGTTGCCGCTCGTATAGGGGATGTGGAGACCCTGCGCAATTTGCTGCCAGAAAATAATAATCCAGCAGCCTTACCACAGAGCTCCAAGTGGACGCCCTTACATATAGCTTGCTTGTCTGGGAAAGTGGATTTCGCCCGGGAGTTTTTGAGACGGCGTCCACAGTTTCTTAAACATGAGAATCCTGATGGTTGTACGGCTTTACACTTGGCTTCTTCCATTGGGGATCTACAGATGGTCATGTTGCTGCTGACATTTGGACGGGATGATGAGTCGATGGACAGAGAGTTTTGCTTGAAGAAGGATAATGATAAGAGAAATCCTCTTCATCATGCAGTCATTAAAGGTAGTGTAGAGGTGGTGAGCAAACTGCTTGAAGCTTGTCCGGAGTCTGCTCTAGAGGTGACTGCTCAGAAGGAGACAATATTTCACCTGGCTGTGAAGCATAGAGTATCTGTCTCTGGTGAATTATTCTCACAACTACTCGGCGGACCATATACGGAGCATCTCCTGAATTTTGGTGACAAAAAAGGCAACACAGTGTTGCACTTGGCCTCGGTCAGGAAACAAACACAGGTAATATTCATAGTGAAATCTGCAAGTTAATTATCTAAAATCAAGTACACGTTAACATCGATCTACTGCTTGTGCAGATAATTAGGCTCTTGACTGGGTGGCGGCCAAACTTAGACGCCAACGCTGTCAACTCAGCGGGGCTTACACAGCCTAGCTTAGATGCTAAGGCTGTGAATTCAACTGGGATTACACGGCCTCGCTTAGATGTGAACGCTGTAAACTCAACTGGGCTTACGCCTTTGGATCTTCTAGTGGTTGACCCCATGAATGTCACGGATATGGAAATAGAAGGAATCATTACATCTAAAGGTGGAATAAGGCTAAACGAGAGTGAGGAACAGCGTGAATATTTGAAAAGCATCGCAAGCTGGATTTTGGTGATGGCATCAGTAACTGCGGCTGCTAGTTGCCAGATTGCTGTCTTCCTAAAAGGGGGTTTCTGGCAAAACTCCTCCCCAGTCTCAGGTGGCAATGTAACTTTAATTTCCAACTCAACTAATTTCTGGGCGTACACTTCTCCAAGTGCCAATTCTAGTTCAATTGTTTCCAACACCACAACTGCCATACAGAAGGCCGACAATACAAAAGTTCTCCACAATCAACATGGTAAAACTGAACCAGCTTCACTTCCTTATTTGTTGGCGTCCCTGGACGGAGCAGCCTTTCTGTTATCTATTTGTCTCATAGTACTTGTGCTGTTCCCGACATCTACCAATAAATCTAACCTTGTCAAATGGCTATTTTTACGGTATCTGACTTACGGAAGCACGGTATCACTCGGTTTCTTATTTTGGCAACTGGTGACAGCTGAAGAGGATTTGGCATTTCAAAATATTTTATCTGGGATTTTTCTGGTTTTTTTATTAGTTATTGTCATATTAATTGCAATTCCGCTTTTCAAAATTTATTTCAGTTATCGCAGGATTCGTAGGAAAGAGATGAGTATGAGGAGGATGCAGTTTCAGCATAGGGAGAAAAATTTACTAGTATCTGGTCCATGTGAATTCAAGTTAAACTAAATAATTTTATATAGGTGTATTTAATATTTTCCAGAGCTATTTCATGTCTTTTTAATTTGTGGAAATCAGAAATTGAAGGAGGTCAAAGGAGTTTGTGGGGTTCTCTTCAAGTTTTTTCTTACTATTTTACAATATTCCTCTTAACCGTAAGCAAGTCGTTGTTTCCTGCTAAATGACTGGGTCTGTGTTTGGTTCTTGAAATATAACGATATTTCTACTTAAAATTACTTCTTTAAAAACCCAAAATATAAAGTAATTTTTCTCCTAAAGTTAGAAGATTCATCGATGGAAGGTATAAAGCTCAATGAAGCCTAAAGCTTCAAACCCGTAACATGATAGAACTAGTCGTTTACCGAATTGTGCGGATATTAAAATATTCTATATTATTATTATATAAAATAGCATAAAATTATTTTATAAAATATAAAATATTTTCTCTTTTATATCTAAATTTTAAATTTTAAATTATAAATTATTAATTTATGAAAAATAAATCATAATATCTTATTTTATTTTTTAAAATTCAAAATAATATTAAAAAAATTATTAATTAAATATAATCATAAAATAAATAAGATAACTCAGGAGAAGAATTAAAAATTTAATTAATATGCATGATTTTCAATTCTAAAATAAAAAATTTAAAGATTTTAAATATTAATTAAATACAAAACGATGGATTAACAAAAGTTAATCGTCAAAGAAAATTAAAAAATGTTAGTACTTACTATATTATATTATTAATATTCAATAACAAATTTCATTCAACGAACTATAATTTTAGAAAAATAAAATTTATTAAGTCTTAATAGTGGCGTCAGCAACGGTAATGGTAGAAGGACAATCATTTGAACCAAATAATCCCAATATTTGAATAACTCGCATTCAACTCCTATATTTATTTAAGAGAGTTGACTCAATATTTGAATAATTCTCATCCAACTTCTATCTATCTGATGAGAAGGGAAAGGGATAATTGATGACCGCTGGATTTCACTATCTCGGTCTAAGGCCAGCCCCACGATGACAGCCCATGACCTGAAAGCTTCTAAGTCTCCCGCGTGAGCCAGGTCCAGCCCGCTCAGTCTTAAGACCGGACCCCATTTAGATTTCTCAATCAGGCCGGTCCTGCCTTTTCCGGCCCAATGATCAGACCTCCTCTAAACTCAGCCTTAATCTCATCTTCCAGTCCAGTCCGGAAGAAGAAAGGTGGCCAGTCCATCCATTTGGTGGAACCATTCGCATGCGTGCCAGAGGAGAATTAAATGGCCGTTACGTATGAAGCAGAATATCTGATATTCTCGTACGACGACCGTATTAGAATGGCAGGGATAGGTAATGGCGGTAAGACCGTTACACGTCATTGACAGATAATGGAAAAATGATAAAGGGGAGAAACACTCTCCTCTCAGATTAGGTTTACAGAACGCTTTGTAAACCCTATTTTCTGGATCTCAGATTATCACTATTCAAAAGAGTTGAGTTAACCGGTAAGAATTGTGCAGTCATATATTCCATACCAGATATAAAAAATAAAATGAAATTTATAAAATAAGAATTAATTAAAAATAAAGGAGATAGAGTCGTGTAAAGAAAATTATGCCAATGAATTTTATATAAAATGAACATGTAAAGAATTTTATATAGAATGAACATGTAATTAATGTTACATTTTTATATAGGGCGAATAAATTAAAATTAGTACAATAATTAATATAATAAATTATAATAATTTAAATTTAATAATTTGTTTATTCAAAATTTGTAACGCTTGATTTTACTTTTTATTATATTTTAATTATTTATGTTTATTTATTTTTTATATAAATTATTTGAATTGAATAACATATTAATTTAATAATATTTTATGCAATTAATTTTATTAATTTTTTAATTATTTTATATTTTATCACCATTAATATTTTTTATAATAATTTTAATTGGTCGTATATAATTATTCTATATAATTTTTCATATTAGAGGAATAAAAATATATAATATTTGTTAATTAGATTATAAAAATTATCAAATCAATAAATTAATACGATAGTGAAATAGTAAAAATTTTTTAGATAATATTTTGTTATGGAATTTTATATACATATATATATTTATTTATTTTTGACAATAATTTATTTTTATTAAATAAGATAGTTATTTCTTTTTATAAATATATTTTTAATATTATATTTATTATTAAAAAAATATAATAATTTTTTTAATAATAAAATATAATAAAATTTGTATTATAATATCAATAATATATTACATTAAAAAGTAAAAAAAAATCAAAAAATTAGTAACCATCACTATAATAAATTATACTTATTATATTAAAAAAAGTAAGAAATCAAAAAATTATTAATAATGATGATAAAAGTAATAAATTGTATTTAGCATATATATTAATTATTATTTTATATAGAAATACAATTAAAAATGTATAAAAAATTATAAATTTATGCCATATAAATACAATCTCTCATAGATTTGTTATTATTCAAATAGTATCAATTAATTAATAATGTTGATTATAATTTTTTTTAAATTTATTTATTACTAAAAATAATAATAAAATATATATATTAAAATTTTTATTTTATTATGATTAATATATTATATTAAAAATATTATAAAAACTTAAAAAGTCACAAACTAATACTAATAGTAATTATAAAAAATTAAAAAATTATATATAAATTACAGTAACAAAAATAATAGATTTTATTTATTATGGACGATTGAACACTTTCTCCTATTATCTTAGTCTAAAAAGGACATGCAAGCAAAAAGAGGAATAAGTAAGAGAGCAATTAAAAGGGCAAGTAAGATTTAATCTTGAAAATCACAACTCAACAATAACAAAACTAAAAAGAGAGCATCACTAGATCAGTTGGAGGCGGTGAAGGCAGGTATAAAGAGAGAGAGAGAGAGGGAACACCTCAGTGGAACTACCATACACCAAACTGATCAAAAGAGAGAACAACCTGAGAAACAAATGCCAACAAAAGGGAAGGCAAAGAACGACTAATGATGACCTGAGTCCCACTGCCTAGCATCAGAAACTAAGGATCACAGCTAGGGAGCCCTTCATATTTGTTAAAACAACAATACAAAACAACAAAGGAAAGACTAAAGGTAAACAAGATCACCAACCCTGAGAGAAAGCCTCCATTAAGTCTCAAAATAAGCAATTAGCAATTATTTACATCTCCACCAAACAGGGAGAGGCAAACCCATGTCAAATGGCACTTGGAGAAGTTTTCAAAGAAGCAAAAGAATTGGTAAAATCAAGAAAAATGCGAGACTAAACCTCAAAAAATTATATTCTCTGTCTGTAAGATAAAAGAGAGTTTTTCCTCCTTCAGTATAATTCTTAACATTTGACATTTATTTGATAAATTAAATTGGTATAAAGTTTAATTTCTAATATTATGAAAATTAAATATAAAAATAAAAATATTACTATTTAATGGTGTTTTACTTTTTAATAATATAAAGATAATATAATTAGTGAATAGCCTATTCAAAAAAAAATCTAAACATTTATCATTTTTACATTTATATTCTAACATTAAAACCTTAAATAATAAAATTAATTATTTTACATTTACTTTAATTTAAATTATTTATTTTAATCAATTTTAACAAAACATTTTTAATTTACGTGTCATGAGTAATATTATTTTTTTAAAAATCTATTAGATAAAAAATTAAAAAATTTATAACCTAGATAACTAAATTAAATCTGAAAAATTATTAAAAAATTACAATATAGTTCCTAAACTTTTATTTAACTAATAAAATAGTCCTTAAAATATATATTTTTATTTCAACAATACTCTTTTTTTTCAATCCTATTATTTACTTTTCATTATCATTTTTATACACATTTTGTAGTTTAATAAAAATTTAAAATATAAAAAAATTATAATATAAAATATAAAATATTTCATTTTATTTAATATAATTGATATGAAATTTCAGCTAATAAATTAGCATATATCATACGTTTACTTATTATATAACTGAACAAAATAAAAATATTGAATATTTTAAATAATTTACTAGAGACATAATTAATATATTTAAATTTTTACAAAAATTATAAAAAGAATGACTTTACACGCTAAAACATATAAAATATAATTTTAATATTATTAATATAAAATATAATTTTTTATATATTAAAATATGTGCATAATAATTTATAATGGTGTGTATAAACTTTCTACTTTAATATATGATATTTATATATGATATTTTATTTGTAATAAATATTTGTTTAATATTATATATGATAAATATAAAATAAATATATAAATTAAAAGACTATATATTTATTAATACAAAACTTTAGGGATTATATTATAATTTGCCATTAATTTTTTTAAATTCAATTTAATATTTTAATTATAATGGTGATAAATTAAAAAAATTAATTTTATTATCTAAAATTTAAAGTTTTGAATATAAATATGAATTAATGTAAATATTTGAATATTTTTATTTAAGAGGTCTTTTGAGAAATATTTTTTTTTGTCAAAATTTATTGAAGTAAATAGCTAAAATTAAAATAAATGTGAACGGATTAGCATTATTATCAAATATTTTAAAATTAAAATATAAATGGAAAAATAGTAAACGTTTGAAATTTTTTTATCGAATAAGTCTTAATAAATTTAAAAGTAGTTAAATTTTTAATAATCTAATGATTAATTTAAGATATTAATTTATACATTTTTAATTCAAAATATTACTATATATTCATATAAATAAAAGTTTTATAGTTACAACTCAACTTAATGTTTGAATTTATTATTTTAATTTTATGAATTTTTGTAAATATATATGTAAAGTTAATTGAAATCTAAAATCTTGCTGTGGCATCTTTTACGGTTGTGAAGATTAGCTGCGCATACAGAACTTGTAGTTTAAAAGAAGAGGACATCCTGAGCCCAGAAGCAGAAGTATCGAATCGGCTGATGCCCAAGCTTAAAATCAGAAGGTCATTTGCTTACACCAACTTACCTCCTTTTCTTTTTCTTTTTATTTTTTTTCTTGTTAAAAATGAGATCAAGGATAATTGAAAATGTCTAATTTCCTGCATCGTAAGATACAGATTCAACCGTTGGATCATACAAATATGATGAGATTTAAATGTAGATGAAACCAAGGCAAAAGTTGTATTTTTTTTTTTTCTTGAAGTCATCTGTCCTGGTATAAACTAGTAAATATCTCTTATCACTAAAAAATTAATTTTAGAATCGGATGTAATGTTAATTTAAAGAAAGAAAAACAAGGAAAATGTTAATTTAAAGAAAGAAAAACAGGGAAAGAGCCTGGGGATACTTACAAGGTGGTCGCTTTTCTACCGGCTCTATGGATTATTGTATTCAAACCTTTAATACCATCATGTCTCTATTTGTATCTGGAAATTAAGCACTAATTTTCTTGGCCAACTGAACCAGACCGCCTAGGTAGAAACAGCTAATAGTTATTAATGGATGGGAGCCTCTTTGTTGCTGCTCGTACAGGGGATGTTGGAACCCTGTCCAATTTGCTGCAAGAAGACAATAATCCAGCAGCCTTACCAGAGAGCTCCAAGTGGACGCCCTTACATATAGCTTGCTTGTTCAGGAACGTGAATTTCGCCAGGGAGTTTCTGAGACGCCGTCCACAATTTCTTAAACATAAGAATCCTGAGGGTTGTACCGCTTTACACTTGGCTTCTTCCATTGGGAATTTAGAGATGGTCAAGATGCTGCTCACATTTGGATGTGATGATGAGTCCATGGACAGAGATAATGATGGGAGAAATCCTCTTCATCATGCAGTCATTAAAGGTAGTGTAGAGGTGGTGATCGAACTGCTTAGAGCTTGTCCGGAGTCTGCTCTAGAGGTGACTGCTCAGAAGGATACAATATTTCACCTGGCTGTGAAGCATAGAGTATCTGTCTCTGATGAATTATTCTCACGACTACTTCGAGGAGACTACACAGATTATCTCCTGAATTTGTCTGATAAAAAAGACAATACAGTCTTGCATTTGGCCTCGATTAGGAAACAAACCCAGGTAATATTCATCGTGAAGTTTGCAAGTTAATTATCTAAATTCAAGTATCCATGAATTTCGACTATTTGTGCAGATAATTAGGCTGTTGACTGAGCGGCGGCCTCGCTTAGATGTGAACGCTGTTAACTCATCTGGGCTTACACCATTAGATCTTCTAGTGGTTGATCCCTTGAATTTGAAAGATATGGAAATAGAAGGAATCATGAAATCTGCAGGTGGAATAAGGTTAAATCAGAGTCACGAACAACGTGAACATTTGAAAAGTATAGCAAGCGGCCTTTTGGTGATGGCATCACTTATTGCAGCAACTAGCTGCCAGTTTGCTATCTTCCTACAAGTGGGTTTCTGGGACACCTTGTCTCCAGCCACAGATGGCAACATAACTTCAATTTCCAACTCAACTCATTTCCGGGTCTCCACATCCCCAGGTGCCAATGCAACTGCTGCCATGCAGATGCCGGGGAATGCAACAGCATCCCACAATGAAAAAACAAGATCATATCTCTTTCTGGCGATCTTCGACGGTCTAGCTTTTATGCTATCCCTTTGTCTCATTTTTCTTACGCTGATGCCAACATCTACTAATAAATTTAGCCGTTTAAAATGGCTATCCTCATACTTACTGACTTTGTTACTCATGCCATTTCTTATAGCGTTATTTATTTCAATGGTGTCCTATAGAGCTACTGATACTCCTTCAACTGATAATTTTATTTTTAACCTTTTTCTTCCATTTCTACTCTGTATTATAGTATTGGTTCTAATTCCTATTGTAAAAGTTGTTGGGGTTAATTATAGGTCTGTGAGGAGATAACTAAGCTTTTAAACTTGTGGAAATCAGAAACTGAACGAGATCAAGGAGATTAATTGTGGGGTGTCTTCCAGTTCGTCGAGAGCTGAGATTTTTCTGCAAGACTTCAAGTTCAGGCTCATCTTTTGCTTATCTTAATTTTTGTAATCCTGAAATCCTGGTGTCATTCGATATTCCTCGGTTTCTGATTCTTTATAGTTTATGAGATTGGATTCGGTGATTCTAAGGTATCAATACAAACCGACCCAAATAACTTTTGAATCTATTTTCTATTATTTTCTATTAGACTAAAATATAATTTAATAGTTCGTACTAACTATTATATATAATTTTAATTTTCGATAATTTACCGACATGTGATTCTTTTCCAAGCATGTGAATCTTACAAATACATGGGTTTGTTATAACATATAACAAGCTTATATTTGATACTTTTCAGCATCTTGCTTTCAAGTTAATTTGACTAATTAAATTATTATAAAATCTATATTAAAAATTTTAAATTAAAAAATAATATTGTTTTAGTGAAAAAATAACATTGTCTTCTAAGTTGTTTTTAGTCAAATATATCAATCTTTATCTATGGCTTATAAAAGTACAAGTTAGCATTCATAAAGTTAATCCGGTAATAAGTATATCCAGTAAATTTGATAGATTTCAGATTTTATTATTTCAATTCCTAATCTACAATTCCTAATCCCCATTTAAAAAAAATACAAAAAAAGTACAAGTTAAAATTTATAAGTTAAGTCAGATACGAAAGATTGAAGCTCCAGATTTTCATCTTAAACAAACTTGACGTAGCACAACAAACAAGAAAAGAAGTGAATTTTAGTTACAAAGTGTTACTAATTGCTTAATTCATTAACCATCAGCAATTTTTTACTTGTCAGAGCTTCCAGTATATGCCCAATTTGTGCAATATGCCAGCAACTACTCCCCAGAATGTGATTTGAGCAAATATCACATATAAGAGTGTCCCTAGCCTCTGTGAGTTCCAAACATTGAAAAAGACATGATTTTGAATCCATTTCACCTGAAAAAAAAAAAGGATTTGGGTTTTCATTAATTTAAATAATCATTTTTGGAGATACTAAAATTATAAAAAATGTTCAGCTAATTAACTTACAAGTGTGTTATCTGGTGACTTGTAATACCATCCATTGATAAATCCTTCAAAGATACCTTGTGCAGCCATCACATATACCAGCATTGCATTCATTCCTATCCATTCCAGGAATAAAAATGGCATTCGCAATCCCCAAACATCAATCTGTTAATGCAAAGCAAGAAGAAGAAACAAGGGTTGAAGCCAATGATGAATCACATCATGCAAATCCCATAAATGTTTTTGACAGTGTTTGATCCTTATACCAGTATATAGAATCCAGAGAATACGATTCCTGCTGCACCTGCTGTGAAACAGACATAGCTGAAGCTGTAGAGCTGTTTGTTGATAGGAATAGCTGCACAATGCAGGGCATGCAGAAATGTGAGAAATTCTGTTTTCCTTAGTATAATCAAGGGAAATTTACTATTTAATCCTATATTATGAAAAAATTCTTTAGTTGGTCCCTTAATTTTGAAAAACACATTACAATAAGGTCTATCTATTACTCTCTTCAATAATTTTGACCGTTAAGTGTACTATTTAAACCCTGTATTTTGGAAAAAACTCTTCATTTAATCCTTCAATTTTGTAAAAAATTTATTAATTAGTCTTTTTGTATCAAGGATACCCAAGACTTTTTTGCTACACTTAAGTTTAAAATTAACCGAAAGACCGTGTTGGTCACGTTTTAACATATTTTTTAAAATAAAGGAGTCAACTAGTGAATTTTCACATAATGTAAGGACTAAGTAGTAAATTACTAAAATCAAATACTCATTTATGAGATACAGGCGTATTAACTATGAAACTCACCATCTGTAAAATGAAGGATGATGGCTATAATAAGTAAGCCAAACCCCATTGAGACCCATTGCTTCAGCCTCTCAGAGTGATCCTGCAGGCAAAACACTGGTTTTTTTTTAAATTCTTGATCATCAAAATGAGCTTATGGGTAATTAGAGCTTCTAAGTTCTAACCTTGAAATGAACCAAAACATGACCATAATGGATGCCAATGGTGCCAGAGAGGATAGCAGAGATTGTACTAAAATAAACCAAAGGCAAACAATTCTTTAGTTAGTTCATAATTATACTGATCCAAATCACTGGTGTCTCTAAATTAGCAAACCTCAACAATCCTTCAGGTTCAAATGAAGCGTAGCACCAAGTAGGAGCGTCCTCACGAAAAGGGCCAGAACCTGGAGAGCTAAGAGTGCAAGCCTACAACAAAATAAAAGGCATGATTATTTAGCTGTTAAGTCTGCTGCAAAAGTTGCAGTACAGTGTCTCAGAAGGATCAGAAATATATGCATACTCCCTCTGCATTACTAACCTTTAAGCGGCTCCAAACAGGGTATTGATACAGATGATTAATGCCCCAGACCTCTCTATCCACATATCCAACTGCATTGCAGGCAGGTCCTAAATGTCCCCTCATCCCACATTTGACCTGGAATCAAGAAATAGCATAATTGCAGTACTCTTTACATGTGAGATTAGCATAAAAGATGTCTTAGTTTACCCAAGTTTAGTCTCTACATACCGTGTATCTCTTCGATTCGTGATCGAAACTCCAATCTGGAACATAGAGTGCATATGTTGTGATCATGTAGATAAGAAAAGCAATAAACCCTCCAATCCTAAAACGCAGATAGAGCATTAATTTCTGATACAGGACCATATAATTTTTCAAAAGGTTAGGCTGCAACTAAAATGGAGGTACCATTGCCACTTGTATGCTGTGAAAATGGTAAAGTGATCAGGCTCAACCACAGATTGCCTTTGCTTGATGGTTAGTGTCTCTATCAAGGCCACAAACATGTACACCAATGCTATCCTCTACTTACAACACAAGAAATAAATAAACATAAAACTTAAGTTCTGAAATAAATATCCAGCGATCTTATAGTCAAGGTTAGGGAAAAAAAACCTGGAGAATGCCACACCATCTTATAATTTTCATGTCCACCCCATAAGAGAGATCATTAGGTGCATGTGAATATCCTCCTGCATTTACCCATTTAGAGTTCATGGATTTTCATTCAAAATAGGATTAGGAGCTCAAAAATAATATGGCAAAGTATAGGGAAATTAGATAGTAATGTCACCATTACCTTGCAACAAAATTCCCCAGAATAGAAGCTTCAATGTCCTTAGGATTATCTTCTTAACTGCATCCCTCTTCTTTGGAATTCTCTGCAGCATTAAGATCAAAATTTTTATATGGTTATGATATTTAAATTTTCACATATAGCAACCAACTAGTCTTCAATTAAGCTGAGATATATATAACTCCTTTCTTTTAAAAGTGACATAGCTAAATTATTTTATTGCTAGAGTATGGCTTCATATGCATGGAAATATGTTGATTCTCTTGCTCAGACGACAGCTATTAAAACAAAAGGAATAAAAAACAAAACGTAAGAGCTAGCAAAGCAAACAAAAAGAAGAAAAGAAAGCAATATAAAATTAAATAGAACAAATCAACAATACCTTGAAAGCAAGAGCAATTGCAACACCAACAATGAAGAGGAAAAAAGGCATAACGAAGTCCGCCAGTGTGCAGCCATTCCATGGTGAATGATCTATTCGTGCATATGATTCCCCAGCATTATCCACCAATATCATCAACTACATCCACACAGTTTCTTGAATCGTTACTCAGGTATATGTTTTCAAAAATTTTTAAGAAATCCTGACCTCGTGCATTAAGAATTATGCATATTTTATTTATAGTTTATATCACTTACAGCCACCGTGAGCCCTCTAAAAGCATCCAAGGTTGCAACCCTCTTGGCCTTCTGCTTCACCAATGGTTGTTGCTGCTGCTGCTTTTGCTGATTCACACTACTTGTGTCCTCTTTCTCACGGTTGGTGACATCTCTATCGTTAGTTTTATCAACTTTCTCGCTAAACAGCTCATTCTTGTCTTTAGTTTCATGAGCTAACCCTTCTTCCAGTCTCTTAGGATGCTCCATAGCTTTGCTTTCCTTTCTGGATAATGGTTAAAGGAATGTGATACATATAATGTAGTGGCACTGAATTGGAAGCTAGTAATAGCGGGGGAAATAAGGCAGCGACAATGTTGAGATCAAATTATATCAAGTATAAGCCGGCGCCTTTGAGCAGTCTCAGCAGGACCCATAGGCATGGAAAAGAAAAAGAAAAGACAAAATAACTATTTTATTACATTTTAATTTTTTATTATTTTAATATTTAATGATATGAAATTACCGTTTTATAATATAATTTTTTCGCCGGGATTATTAAACTAGGACAAAATACAAGTCCAGATTCCAGTTTCACAGTTGGTGTAGCGTAACTGTCATAAAAATCCTAATTAGTATAATGTTTCTCTAAAAAGAAAGGCTGTTTAATTTTATTTTGTTTATTGGGATTGATGCTGTAGTAAGGGTATTAAGACTTTTACTATGTATCCATTTTCCATGAAATGCATGTCGGACCAAAAGTTCAATCTAATTTACTTTATTTTTGGTCGAGGGTTCTTGCCTTGTCCACTGGCGGACGATAATGTCTATACATCCTTAATTTGTCGTCCTCCTGAAAAATAGAATCTCAGTTTTAAAAACAGTAACAAAAAAATATAGAATCTGAGGAAATTGCTCAAATTTTATCCTTTTCCTCCCAGACTGATACTATTGAAGATTACTGTAAGTGAGTGATGTGGATTCAATTTAAAATCAAATCGAATTAAATAAATTAAAAATTAAAATTTTAGTATATATAAAAATTGAATCAATTTGATTTTAGTTAAAAATCAAATCGAACTGAATTAGTATGATTTAGTTCGATTTGATCCATTTAAATTTTTAATAAATTTTTTATTTTTTTACGCTTTATTTTTAATATTTTAAAATTTAATTAAAATATTTTAATTTTAATATGATATAATATTTTTATATTATTAAAAATAATAAATCGGATCTAATAAACTGAAAATCAAAATTTTAATATTTATGAAAATCGAATCGAATTGATTTTAATCAGAAATCGAATCGAACTGAATTGGTATGATTTAATTCGATTCAGTTGAGTTTGATCGATTTAAATTTTTAATAAATTTTTTATTTTTTTATTTTTTTATACTGTATTTTAAAATTTAATTAAAATATTTTAATCTTAATATGATATGATATCTCTATATTATACTATTATCATTAATCGATTTGATTTAATTTTTTTGATTTATTTTTATCAAAATAGAACCGAACCAAAATCACTAAAATTTTTAAAATTAAAAATCAAACCGAATCGAAATAAATAAAAAATTGAATTAAAATTTTAAATTAATTTAATTCAATTAATTTTTTCAATTTTAACCGAATACTATTCACCTAAATATTAAACTTTAATACCAAAGTTTACACATTCCATAATTAGATATATGGGCATAAATTTCAAAAAAAAAAATCGTTTGAAATATATATTTAAATTCTCAGTCATTTTACATTTATAATTAGTCAATTAAATATGATGCAATTTGTTCAATGTAGACTTATATTTTCTATTAAATTCAAGTAATTTAATTTTTTAATTTGAGGCCTCTCAGTAATTGAAACGACATAGTATTAATAAACTAAAATTCACCATAATTTCACAAGTAGATGTACAATGTAGCCGGCTGCAATAGATTTTATGGAAAATTACAATTAAAAATCAGATTAATGATATTTGGCAGTCTCAACAGCTTAAATTATCCATGAAAATTTGTAAAAGCTTTCTCATGGATGAAGTAACAAACTACAACAACCTTAATCTAAACACAACCCAACAAATGCTAAAAACAACTATTTTTCATATAATATTCATCAAGTCAAAGTCATAATTTACCTAGCATCATCAAACTCAACACAAAATTATTTATTTTTTAATTTATATATATATATATAATTTTAATTATTAATTTGAAAAAAAAAAAGAATGGATAGAGACAGAATTATAAATTAATTTATATCGATAACTATTCCTTAGTCAAGTGAAAACAATATTAAGAAATTACTAATATATTTATTGTTTTTTATCTATATAAATTTATAGTATAATATTTTTCACATTTATTTTCTAATTGAATTTAGCTTTCTAACTTCTCTCTCTAATTTGGTTGTGGGATCATCGGTTTCTGCTTCTGATCAAGTACAATGCATGGCTATTGATGTTTTGGCCTCAGATACTACTCATCTCTCCACAATTTGGCCCTGTTTTAAAATGGCTTCTCTTATAATCACCACAGCAACTTTCATTTTATTAATTTTATTGTTTGAATATTTTTTTTAGTTTATAAAATTTTCATTTTAAAAAAATAAATTATACATTGATGATCTGAGATCCAATAAAATAGGGTTTTACAAGGGTTTTTGTCTTGAAGAATAAAAACTTGGCCTATCTCCCTAAAGGGGTATCCCTTTTATCCTTTTCTTCCTACTTGCTGGTGACGTATAACGGCTCTCCCATGATTGGACCACGCGTCTCTGCCATACAGATATGGGCGTACGAGGATATCGACGCCTGCTCCATGCGTAACGGCCTCTGATTCTCCCCCGTGCGTACGTTCGAGCGGATCTGCCAGGCTATATGACGAGTCTCGTTCTGGTTTCTGGGCTGGGCCGAGATCTGGGCTGAACGCTGAACCCAGGATGAGAAGGAATCCGTGGGGAGGTTATACGGGCTGGGCCGATCTTGATGAGGAAGAATCGGGTGGAGTCCGGCCTCAGGGATCTGGTGGTCCGGGCCTGTTTTACTTGAGAGGGCGTGTGGGCCTTTTTCTCATGGGCCGTGGCTGTAATTTAGGCCCAGGATTGGGGGTAGGAAAATCCAGCGGTCATCAATTGCCCCTTCACCTTCTTGGCAGTTATTGCTCCGACTGCCGAGGGGTGAATATCGAGAACCATTATGACCGCGCCTGTTCGTATGTAGCTGCCTTCATAACTCCCTTTCATCTTTTTGTCATTTCTCATTTCTTGAATCCTATCTGCCTTTTTCCCTTTCTGGCCTTTCCTTACCTCTCATATACTCTGCTCTTTTTACTTTCCTGTCATTATCGCCTGGACATGCCTTCTTTTTTCCTTTTTCATGAATATCTTTTTAAGATCCTGACATCGTGGGCTCAAAATCTAGAGTTACTTTTGTGCTAAGACTTCAGATTTTGAGTATATATCAGTGTCAACTCCTCTTCACTCCTAGGCCCTTTGTCGGAGAAAGGGAGTCTTTCCTTCCAGCTCTCTGTCTATTTCCTTCTTCCAGCGAGATTCTCCTGTTTTTTCTGCAAAGGACCTATTTGACGCCTTCTTCAAACGGATTGAGGCGAGCTTGGGGCTTCATTGCTTTGTTGCCCCAGAGGTTTGCTCTAATCTTGCTTTCATGATCTTGACAAAAGATTATCCTAACTTATCTCTGTTTGGAACTTTTTGGCAGTACCTGAGATAAAGATGGGTCAGTCCAAACCTCTTGAAAGTCTGATATTACCTCGAGGGAGTCTGAAGGTTGCCTCAGCGGTCCTCCTAGTAGGGCGGTTGATGGGTAGGGCCATTTGGCAGGTCGTTGAAACTGTTTTACCCAGATCGTCTGGCTGGCCTCCTCCTCTGGTTGTTGTTCGAGCTCCAAAGAGGTTATGGGCTGTTGAGAGGTCTGCTTTGACTTTACCTTCCTTCGAGAAGGAAATTTCCCCGATGCCCCTGTTGTCTGCTTTTGATATAAATGGAGGTGGCGAAAATGATCAATTTATTGTCCCTTTTGGTGTGGAATACCTGTATTATGAGAGGCTGAGATCTGCTGCACTCAGTCAAGCTTCCGTCGATGCCTTCGAATATATGCTCTGTGATCTTCTTGAAGCCGTAACTCGAAGACTTATGTTTTTCATGCGTGATATACGAACAGCATATAATATCTGAGCTTGTTCGTATGCGCTGTGAATCACACTTGGGCAACCGAATGTTTGCCTATAGGGGAACAGTGAGAAATACTTATGGGAATCAACTTATTCAGTTCCCCTATAATAACGAAGCAGGGCTCGACCGGCCTACAGGACTCGTTTTCCGTATCCGAGAGTTCCTCTGTATCGGAAACTAGGATAGTGTGATAGGTGATAGTGATGTAAACGCAGACGATGTATCTGGTCATGTAAATCCTCTGAGGATAGCTTTTTATTCTGTAATGTGGGTATTCGTAACGTGCTGTAATGAAACTTTCGTTTTTCCGTTCATATCCGAACTGATCCTTCTTTATTATGAATGAGATGTTGAGACTGTTTTCTTCGTGGTTTTCTCTGAGAAGTCTGCGATATTGTTTTTTCCTTCTTGCCTTTTAATTGATCCGACCCGGAATCTATTTAGCCAGTTTGAGTTTTCAGTTTACTCTTTCCGAGCGGTACCAACCGATCCGCGAGCTCGGTTTCGGTTTACTCTATCCGAGCGAGACTAATCGACCTGCGAGCTCGCTTTCGGTTTACTTTATCCAAGCGAGACTAACCGACCTGCGAGCTCTGCTGTTAATCAAGGGGTTGAGCTTCTGACCCATAACTTTCAATTTACTTTTTCCGAGCTGGACTAACCGACCTGTGAGCTTTTGCTTTTAATCAATGGGTTGAGGTTCTGACCCATAACTTTGTAGGATTCCGAGGCTTCATTGCTTCGTTCTGGGCTCTTGGCCTTTGCTTAATGATGATCCTTCTTAGGTGATAGGCTGATCTGACCTTTATCATGCTTCCCCCTGTTTGTCTCCTTGGATCTTTCTATGACTTGCTCTTTTTCCTTAGTTTTTGCTGCCTGAGTGGCGATGATGTGCATTTGGCATGTCAGGTCGTCCTGAGTGAGAGATTCGATTGGAGCTCGGCCTCAAGGTTTTGACAATTTGGGTTTGTTTTATGTAGATAGCGTGTGGGCCTTCGGCTAATGGGCTATTGCCGTGGGCCTGACCCTTTGTAAAGGTGGAGAAGCCCAGCGGTCATCTCTTTGCCCCTTTACCTTCTCGCCGGTTACTATCTAACCGTTGAGAGGGTAAACTTCGAGAGTAATTAATGATCGCGCCGCTCCAAGACAAAACTGCTCAGAACAACGTTTCATCTCATTATTGCCTTTCACTTCGAATTCTCCCTGTCTTCCGAAGAAACTCGCTCTCTTCTGCTCTCTACTTTCCTGCAACTTCTTCTGCTTTTTCCACCCTATTGCGTTTTCAGGTACGCTTCTTTGTTCTTCCATGGAGGGTCCAAAGCTCCCCGATGTTGTTAACCTTAGGTCGCATATCACTTCTTCTACCATAAATAAACATATTTCTCGGAGGTATTTAGATACTCTGCTTTATCTTATTCGAGCTCCTTTCCAAAATGAGAGGATAGTTCTTCCAAACCCTCCCCCCCTGGTTTGATGGATCCCCAGAGGGGGCGTTGTATAGTCTTTTTCCTCAAACAGAGGGATTTCGGTCTACCTTTCCCTTTTACTCCTTTTTTTATCGAGGTTTTCCAATATTTCGAAGTGACCCCCCGGATGTTATCCCCAAATTCTATTCTGTTCATGAGTTGTTTCGAATCCATCTGCCGAAGCTGGGGTTTCACACCCACGGCCTGTCTGTTCGTCACTTTCTTCCGTCTCGTTAGGGCGGTTCAGAATTTCTATTATTTTTCCCCCCGTAGTGGGTTGTCTCTTTTCACGGGTTACAAGGATTCCATAAAGGGATGGGTTGAGAATTTCCTTGTGGCGGAGCTGAAATTAGAATCTGCCTTGTCATGCGAAGTGGATCTAAGTTGGGAGGATGTTCCTCCGGGCTGCAATGACCTGCCCCAATTAAGCCTTATTGAGCAGGTGGGGTTGCTTCGACTGACTTCTGTTGAGAGAAAGTATGACGTCGAGAAGTGTATGTTCGTGTCTAATCTTAGGGATATCCGGGACACGGGTATAGTGCCTCATCCAGCGATTCCATTTCTTCTTTGTAAATGATATTATAAAATGCGCTAATCCTTTATAGTTTCGTGTTTTTGCAGCTTTTGACGTTAGAATGGAAGAGATCAAGCATCCGAAGTTAGTCCTGTCTCAGGATAATATGCATGCCATTTTCGATGCCCTTCGGGCTGGGCGTTCGGTGCCTGAGGTCGCTGCAGAGGTGGCTCAAGTTGCTTCTTCCAAGAAAGTTAGTCGACCTCCTATCAAGTCTTCCTCTCGAGATCCTAAGCTGAGCTCTCGAGGCTCTAAGTCATCTCGGCTATCTAGTCGTGACAAGTCGGCCCTGACTATTAAGCCTACTGAAGAGCCTAAGTCTGCTCAAGCTTCTTCAGAGGGTGTGAGGGAAGTTTCTCTAGCCATTGTGGAGCAGACCGAGGCCGTTGAACAAGCACCGTTGGGTCTTGCTCATTCTTCTGAAGAGGTGTCAGGGGGAAAATTTAAGTCCCCCATTACCGAGGATGAGGAGGCCCCTGGGAAGGGAAAAGAGATCGTCCTTGTGGAGGATGACGTCTTGGAGGCGCCTGCCAGGGATGCCCCTGCCCCTGTGGGGGTCAGGTCTGAGTCTGGAGATCCCGTAGGGAAAGCCGGGGACAAGCGTCCAGCGCCTCATGGAACATCTGCCCCTCCTCCTGCTCAGAAGAAGCCCAGGGCTTCTAAAGGATCTTCTCCTGCCCATCCTCCTATTGGGAAAGGAAAAGATGTTCCTGTTGTACCTTTACTGTCTTCTACTGACAACGACACTCTGAACGTAGCGGACATCACCTCTCAATCTCCAGCCAATGCCGTCGCCGAGTTGCTTAGAGAACGGATGTTCGGCGGAGCTACAGAGGCCTCGGATCCACGCCTGCTTGCCCTTACTGGTTTTTTAGCCAGTTCTACCAAGGAGCAAACGTCCTTCCGATCCCGATCTCGTGAAGAGCTTGGGAATACAATCAGGGAGATGCTTTTGATGGTAAATTATGTTTCTCTCTCTTTTGGTCTTCTTTATTTCTTTCTTTTGACAGTTGTTCTCCCCTACTAGGTGACGGGTCTTTTTATGGAGGTGGACGCTCGCAACCACTCCCTTCGGGAATCCGTGGATCGCCGGATTGAAGAGGCGCGCCTGGAGGAGAATATATCTGCCACCAATGACGCCAGAGGCAATCTTCTAGCTGCCCGGGAACATTCCCAGTCCCTCCAGGTGGAGTTGCACTCTGCATTGGAGGCCCTTAAAAGGGCTGAAGGCAGAGCGGCTGAGGCAGCAGAGCACACCAAATCCCTGGTGTAACGACCCCAAACTGGACCGTCACCGGCGCTAGGATTCAGGTCGGCTTAAGGCCGCCAGAACCCGTAGCAAGCCTGCTATCCTCTCTATGTACCTGTAAATCTCATACATGATCAAACATAATCTGTGAAACATAAAAACTCTTTTCTCTGTACCAGGGCTTAACCTGTGCATGCACTATCTCAGTACCCTGTACTCTGTACCCCTGACTAGAGCTTGCTCTAGATGGGTTGTATCATACCTGGTAAGCCTGGTTTTTCACATCCTCTGTAAAACATATACATATACAGATCATGTACACAGCTCTTTAATATTACATGTCCACTCTAAGCTATTACAAGTCTCTTCTCTTTTTCTGACCTCTTCTGAACTCCTGTACACTGTACACTGAACCTGCAAGACTGGGGTTAAGGGAGTGGGATGAGCTCTATAGCCCAGTGAGTAGAACGTGGCCAAACTTCTGGACAGGGTGTGGAGATAACACCTGTCCAAAATGTTGACTAAGGCATGCACAAGAGCTGGCTGGCCAATTCAGCTTCGGCTGCCGAATCGCATGCAAAACCATGCAACATTCGGGGGCCGAATCTGAGCTTCGGAAGCCGAACATTGGGCACTTTCGGCGGCCGAACTTACCTTCGGCGGCCGAACTTGGTAAAAGGCTCCATAGACTTTTCTCTTCAAAACACATATCATGTCAACTTGAAAACCTTAAACCAAAACATAACACTTAAGAAGACATAAATCCTACCCTTCTCTAGACGTCCAACACCCCGGATTCCACCAAACGACAGAAATTCCGGTAGCCGGGTATTACACCTGGAAGCAGAGTTGTCTCATACTCGCAGGGTTCTCAAGGAGTCTGATGAGAGGACAGCTGAGGTGGAAGTTCGTTGTGTGGAAGTTTTAAAGTAGCTGTCCTCTATGACAGCGGCTCTTTAGGAAAGAGATGAGGCTGTAAGTCAGAGGAATGAAATCCAGTGCCAATATGAAGCCTTAAAGGCTGATTCTGAAGGACTTCAAGTTCGCCTGAATGAGGTGAATGCTCAGAAGGAGAGGGCCCTAGTTCGGGTGGAAGTCCTTGAGCAGGAGCTGAGCACGAGCTCTGAACGTATCAGAGTCCTGGCTTCATCGGCGGAGGAGTCCCAACTTCGCCATCAACAGCTTAACCATGAAGTCAGGACTTTGGAACGTAAATGTTCAGCCCTGCTCAAGGTGGTGAAACATACTGAAGGCAAGGTCCTGCTAGAACGCGAGAGGTGTCTAGCGGAATATCAGGAGTCGGAGGAGCTGAAAAGAAAGATTGAGCAGGCCTGTGAAGCTTACCTTCAGGACTACAAGGATTCCCCTGAGCTGAAGGCATTTATAGCTGAGGCCTGTGAATCACATCTTGATGAATATAAAGCCTCTGCAGACATGAAATCTACTGTTCTTCAGAAAGCCTTCCGCATGTACGTAACTGGTTACAATCGCGGTATAAGAGAGGCTAGACATGCTCCTGATACTCCTCTGGCAAAGCTTCGTATGGCCGAAGTGGACTCTGATGGTGAGCCGGTGTTGTATGGAGAATGTAATACCCGGCTAGATTCCGGCATCGGAATCTCTACCTTCCGGCGGAATCTCCGTTGGAATCTAGAATTTCTGAATATGCCAGAGGTTTCTAGAGGGGTAAAATGTGTTTTCTAAAAGGTTTTTACTGATTTTATGGTTTTAAATGAAAAAGAATTGAGTTTTGAAGAGAAAAGACCAAGGAGGCAAATTGCCAGGTTCGGCCGCCGAAAGTGAAGTTCGGCCGCCGAACATGGAAAGGCTTCGGGAGCGCCTTTGGCCTCCGAAAGTCTTGTATGAACGAGCCAAGGTTCGGCCGCCGAAAGTCAAGTTCGGCCGCCGAACCTGCATGAGTTTAGGGGGCACGTTAGGCCGCCGAAGGAGGTTTAGTCGGCCACCTATAAGAGGCCCTCAGACCGAAAATGGGAGAGTTATCTCCCCATTCTCGTGCTCAGGTGTGTTTATGCCTTCCTTTTGGTCATTTTCATGCTTCTTCTTCAATCCTTCACGTTTTTATGAGTTTATGTTGGTTTTGAAGAGCTTTAAAGCTTAAAAAGGAGTTTTGGGAGTTTTGGAGGCTTTTGGAGCTTGGATTCTCCACACCTCCGAGTTAGGGATCACGCAACCCTCGATCTCCAAGAGGTTAGTGTAGATCTTTGCTTCCCTAGTGTTTTTATGAAGTTTTATGAAGGTTTTAATGGTAGAGTATGGGTAGATATGCATGTTAGGATTTATGTGGGTTTTATGCCCAATGTATGTCAATGTATGATTATATGTGTTTATGTGATGATATGTTGTTAGTTTATGCCCCTTTATGCATGTGGGAGTGAGTATGCATGTTTGGGAGAGAGTATGTAAGGATTTGGGGTATTTTGAGTTTGGTTTTTGGCTTGGCAGAATCGGACCTGTCGTCCAGAGGGGACCAGGTTCGGCCGCCGAAAGGAGTTTCGGCCGCCGAACCTGCATGGGAGGCAGTCTTTCGGCTGCCGAACGTGCCCCCGAAGGCTGAGTTTTGTTTCTGTCCAGGGGTTTCGGCCGCCGAACCTGCCGCCGAACCTACCCGAGTTTCGTCTCTGGAAGGGACTTTCGGCCGCCGAAGGTGCCGCCGAAAGTGCCCTGTCCAGCCGTTTCTTGGGTGTTTTCTATGCATGTTTTAGTGATGTTTAGAGGGGTTTTTGGGGGTATGTTTATGAGTTGTTTAGAGTATGTTTGGCACCTCATTCGAGTCCACCTGTGTAGGATCGGACCCGAGACCGAGGAGGCCAGTAGTGCTAGCAGTTGCAGAGTCAGTCAGCGTCTGCCAGGAGGTGAGTAGAACTAACTTAATCTTTTATTTTAAGAAAATCAAATGCCTAAAGCATACTCATGCATCATGATTATATGTAATAGGATGATTGCACTAGTTTCACGAATGTGACGCATTGCATTATTTGATGTTGATTCAGGAGGTTTGGACCAAGGCGACTTCAATAGCCCATATCTGTCATTGAGTCTTGGGTGAGTCCTTCGAGAGCCGGACAAGTACACGTAGGAAAGTCTTTGTGAGCTCTCTGTGGACTAGGCACCCTGTCATGTATGTTATAGGCCTATGCGAGCTCCTTTGGGGGAGCCGGGCACCGACAGAGGGATTTTTGAGGTCATGTCCGATCCTTGAGAGTAAAAGGATGCTAGCAAAGAAAAGGAACTCTCAAAAAACAATCCGTGGGGAATATTTATCTGCATGAGCCCCGAGACGGACCAGGTTATGTGATTTCTTTGTGTTATGACGCATTTCATGAGAGCATGTAATTAATGAACTGTTTTCTATGTTTCTACTCACTGGGCTTTTTAGCTCACCCCTCTCCCCTAACCCCAGGTTTGCAGGTTTAAGTCAGAGCTCAGAAGTCAGCAGGGTAAAGATTAAGTGACGTATGTTTGTAATGTGGTAGTTTATGTTTATGTTACAGTTTAGTAGTTTTAGAAGTGGACATGTAATATAAGTTGATGTAATGTAAATTGAGATAATGTATGTAACTGATTGTAGAGTTAATGTTTATGGATTAGAGTGTGCTTGGCCCTATAGATTGGTTAATCCCTGTTGATGCATGGTTATGTAACGTTTGAATGTTGAGATGAGAACCAGGCTTGATGTCTGTAATGTTGACCCAGTCAGAGCATTTGATGAGGGCTCTAGCATGGGAAAGTTTATGTTCACAGTTATGTTGTAGCATACGGATCAAGCTTGGTGTATGTTCAGATTTTAGGTTTTATGTTAAAGTTTTGATCATGCATGGGATTTTACCAGGTAATAGTATGTATGTTGGCTTGCTACGGGTCCCGGCGGCCTCAAGCCGATCTGGATCCTAGCGCCGGTGGCGGTTCGGGCCGTTACGGTAGGGTATCGGTTTCCGGGTCGTTACAGAGAAGATGATTTCCCTATGCCTAGAGGGGACTGTCGAGTTGGAGGCCCGTCAGCTGTATCTTCTGAAGAAGAATCCGAGCCGGATGGGGAGGACATGGGAGCCCTTGAGTCTGAAGGAGGCGACCCTGAATCTGAAGGGGAGGACCTCAATCCAGGGTTGGAGATTGCCCCTGTTGTTGAAACTCAGACATCTGACCCAAAGGATGCCGGGCTTCCTCCAGATACAGTTGTAAATAAACCTAATGTAGGCGAGGATGTTCTTACAAATGTAAGTCCTTTAAGGACTATCTTTCCCTCGACCTCGTCTGACAAGTAGATTGTAACAGCCCTGTATTCTTAATGAAAGTTTAATTTCTTTTTACTTGGACTATATTTTGCTTTATAATTTATCTCTCCTTCTCGCAACTGTAATGCTTACACTGTATATTTTTATTCATAAGCTTTTTCTGAACTAGATTGGCCTTTAGTCATGAGCTCGATTCTTAGCTAACTGTCTGAACTCATGAGAAGTCAGATCACATACCTTCTAATGGTGATTAGCAGGGCTGCCTTTTTGCTTTTAGTTCTGACTTGTCAGGAAATGAAGCTAAGGTCCTTTCTTCCGAAATTGCCCCCTTTACCTCCTCAACCTTTCATTATATGGGTGGTGAGGGGGTAAATCCTTAAACTCTGTATATGCTTGTGTGGGCTTTTTAAATGACTTTTCCTTTCTTCTTGGTTATGAGCACGGTTCTCCGTCTTCATTTGTCTTCCTCTATGTTTTCGAGCGTTTTTATGTGGCGAGTCTATCCGAGTTGGGAGCTCGGCTCTGTACTCTTTACTTGGGCTTTTATACCTATGGCCTGTGATGTTTCTCATACCCCTGGATGTTTTCCGGGCTATTTGCTATCTCGACCTCTTTCTCGGCTAGATGGGCCAGCTTAGCGTCAGCGATCGTTTCTCAATTTTAGTGCCTGTTGGTTATAGTGTTCCGAACTCCTTCGGGAGGTCAGAATTTGGCCTTTCTTTGGTAGTCTTTGGACTCATCTTTCTTGTGAGGTCGGAACTGTATTTTTATGAATTGTCTCTGCACGTGATATGGGGAACTTTTGCTTAAAGATGGTCTTAAGGCCTTCTCCAACTGTTTTTTACTTTGTTTTCCCGGGAGTTCTTAGGGGATCCCGGTCTTCTTTGTATTTCCGGGACGACCTCGGGGCCTCGCCGGCTGTTTTTACTCCAGGAGATCTTACGGGATCCTGGTCATTTTTGTATTTCCGGGATGACCTCGGGGCCTCGCCGGCTATTGTTTGCTCCAGGAGATCTTACGGGATCCTGGTCATTTTTGTATTTCCGGGATGACCTCGGGGCCTCGCCGGTTGTTTTTACTCCAGGAGATCTTACGGGATCCTGGTCTTTTTTGTATTTCCGGGATGACCTCGGGGCCTCGCCGGCTGTTTTTTGCTCCAGGAGATCTTACGGGATCCTGGTCATTTTTGTATTTCTGGGATGACCTCAGGGCCTCGCCGGCTGTTTTTTGCTCCAGGAGATCTTACGGGATCCTGGTCATTTTTGAATTTCCGGGATGACCTCGGGGCCTCGCCGGCTGTTTTTTGCTCCAGGAGATCTTACGGGATCCTGGTCATTTTTGTATTTCCGAGATGACCTCGGGGCCTCGCCGGCTGTTTTTTGCTCCAGGAGATCTTACGGGATCCTGGTCATTTTTGTATTTCCGGGATGACCTCGGAGCCTCGCCGGCTATTTTTTGCTCCAGGAGATCTTACGGGATCCTGGTCATTTTTGTATTTCCGGGATGACCTCGGGGCCTCGCCGGCTGTTTTTTGCTCCAGGAGATCTTACGGGATCCTGGTCCTTTTTGTATTTCCGAGATGACCTCGGGGCCTCGTCGGCAGTTTGTGCTCTCAATTTGGTTTGTGGTGTCAGGAAATCTAGGGGATCCTGTACACCTACCTTTCTTTTCATGGAGGAATATTATTCATAATAATAAAGATAATCTCATTGTATAAATAACTTGTTTCCTTCATATTTATCAGAATACAATGTTTTTCTTTACAACTATATCAGGGGAAATACCTCTTTAGGTGTTGAATATTCCAAGCGTGGGGCTCATGATTCCCTTGCATATCTTCAATCCGATATACTCCTGGCCGGACTACTTTTGTTACCTTGAACGGGCCCTCCCAGGTCGATGCTAGCTTACCAGCTGCCGCCCTTTTTCCTGTGGCCTCCAGGTTTCCTAAGGCCGGGTCTCCCACTTTCAAACTTCTTTTTCTGACCTTTTGGTTGTAGTATCGTGCTGCCCGTTGTTGATAGGCGGCAGTTCGGATTTGAGCTTCTTCCCTGATTTCCTCAAGGGCATCCAGGTTGTTTCTTAGCTTGTCATCGTTAGTGTCTTCACTAGCAAATTGGACTCGATGGGTAGGAATCTGCAACTCAACTGGGACTACGGCCTCTGTACCATAGGCAAGTGCAAAGGGCGTTTCTTTAGTGGGTGCTCTAGGGGTGGTTCGGAGTGCCCACAGGATGCTGTTGATTTCTTCTGCCCAATTTGTCTTTGCCCCATCTAGTCGCTTTTTTAATCCTTGTAGGATGGCTCTGTTGGTGACCTCTGTTTGGCCGTTAGTTTGAGGATGAGCCACGGAGGAGAATTTATGCCAGATACCCATGTTCGTTGTGAAAGCTCTGAAGGTGCTGCAATCAAACTGTTTGCCATTATCTGAAATAAGCACTCTGGGTACACCAAATCTGCAGATGATATGTCCCCACACAAAATCTATCATCTTTCGAGCTGTAATTGTGGCTATTGCTTCCGCCTCTGGCCATTTTGAGAAGTACTCTACAGCCACCACTACAAATTTCCTCTGCCCCGTAGTCTTGGGGAAAGGTCCCAGGATGTCAATTCCCCATTGCGAGAAAGGCCATGGACTGGATATGCTAGCTTGAGGAGTGGCTGGAGTTTTGATGGCATTAGCAAATCTCTGGCATACGTCGCACCTTCGGACGAACTCTTTTGCTTCTTTTTTGACAGTGGGCCAATAATACTCTTGCCGGAATACTTTATTAACTAATGTCCCTCCTCCCTCGTGGGCTCCACACATTCCTCTATGTATTTCTTCTATCACCTTCGTAGCTTCTTCCGGGCTCACGCATCGGAGCCATGGACTGGACTTTCCTTTTCTGTATAAGGTCCCCCTTATCGCTTGGTAGTTAGCGGCACGAGCTGCTATCTTTTTGGCTTCATCTTTATCCTCGGGGAGTTTACCTTTCTCTAGGTATTCTAAGTAAGGGGTCATCCAAGTCGGGTTCTGTTCCACCTGCAGCATCGTGTTGGTTTTATTAAAAGCAAGTATATGGACATGTTGTATGTACACTTCATCGGGAAGCTGTTCCAATTCTTCTTTGGATAATCGGCTAAGCAGATCTGCTTCCTCATTTTCCTCTCGGGGTATTCTTTGAAATCTGATGGTTACTCCTCGACTTGTGAGCTCGGCTTCTAAAGTTTTTACTTTGGCCAGGTAATTCTGCATAATGAGGTCTCTAGCCTGATACATCCCTGTTACTTGGTTGATCACCAGCTGAGAGTCGCTGTTTATCTCGAGATCGGTTACTCCCACTTCCAGTGCCACCAACATCCCATTTATCAGGGCTTCATATTCTGCCACATTATTCGAGGCTTTGAACTCTAGACGTAAGGCGTAACATACCTTAAAATTCTCTGGCCCCTTAAGCATTATTCCAGCACCACTGCCCTCAGTGCCTGATGCTCCATCTACATACAACTTCCAGTTGAATTCTGAATGAGGCTCCCCCTCACGTTCCTTTCCTGTTATCCCTGAGGATGATCCTCTCTGCTCCCCGTTGAGTGTGCATTCTGCTATGAAGTCAGCCAGGGCTTGAGATTTTATAGCCGTCCTAGGTCGATACTCTAGACAATAAGGGCTGATCTCTACGGACCAAGCCAACATCCGACCTGAAGTTTCCGGCCTGCGTAGAATCTTCTTTAAGGGTTGGTCTGTCATCACAACTCCTTGGTGGCCTTCCAAATAAACTTTGAATTTCCGGACTGCTAGCAATAGGGCGTAAGACAGTTTTTCAATGTTCGAATATCTGACCTCGGTATCTCTGAGTACCTTGCTGACGTAAAAAACGAGTTTCTGCTCCCCTTCTTCCACCCTTACTAACACTGCGCTGACTGCTTGTTCTGAGGCTGCCAAGTATATCAGAAGTTCTTCTCCTTTCATAGGACTACTGAGCACGTGGGGCGAGCTGAGATATCCCTTAAGCTCTGCAAAGGCTTTTTGGCAGTCTTCTGTCCATTCAAAGTTTGGCACCTTCCTCAATTTTTTGAAAAATGGTAAGCATTTTTCTGCTGACCTTGACATGAATCGGTTGAGTGCTACTACTCTTCCGGTTAATCTTTGGACATCCCTTACACAGGTCGGCTCTGGCATTTTCAATATGGCTTCTACCTTCTCCGGGTTAGGCTCGATGCCTTTTCCGCTCATCATGAATCCCAAGAATTTTCCTCCTCTAATAAAGAAAGCACATTTTGCTGGGTTCAACTTCATTCTGTACTGGTTTAATACACCGAATACCTCCCCCAAGTCTGCTACGTGCTGCTGGAAATTTGGGCTTTTGACCACCATATCATCTACATAAACCTCTACATTTCTGCCAATCTGGTTTTTGAAGATTTTATTCATCAACCTTTGGTAAGTTGCCCCGGCGTTCCTCAATCCGAATGGCATAGCTCTGTAGCAATAAGTTCCATCTTTAGTTATAAACGAGGTCTTTTCCTCATCCGATCTTTCCATTGGGATTTGATGATAACGAGACATAGCATCCAAAGAAGACATATAATCAAAACCGGCCGTAGAGTCGACCATTTTATTAATATCAGGAAGTGGATAACAATCTTTAGGGCAGGCCTTAGTAAAATCTATGCACATCCTATATTTGCCATTGGCTTTTTTGACTAATACAGGATTTGCTAGCCACTGCGGGTACATAACTTCCCTAATAAAGCCTGCCTCCTCGAGTTTCTGCACCTCCTCCCTGGTGGCCTGCTGCTTCTCTCTTCCTACTACTCTCTTCTTCTGCTTTACCGGCTTGGCTTCGGGGAGTACATTCAGTTTGTGTGTCATTACTTTAGGGTCAATTCCAGGCATGTCGGAGGGCTTCCAGGCGAAACTAGACGCATGACCTCGGATCAAGGCCATGACTTCAGCTTTTTGTTCTTCAGTGAGGCCGGCGTTGAGACTAAAGACCTTTTCTGCCTCTGCTTCTGATAAAGGAAAGATCTCCAGCTCCCCCACCGGTTCTGTCCTGGCCTCTGTTTTCTCATCTCGAACCTCTAGAACTTCCGAGTCAAGAGCTTTTCCAGTGGAGCTCAGTTCTGCTACTGTGGCTAAGTATACTGCTCTTGCCTCTTCCTGGCTGCCCCGGACTATTCCCACTCCTTCTTTTGTTGGAAATTTAAGCGCCAAATACCTGATACTGGTGACAGCTTCGAAGTTGAATAGCGCAGGCCTCCCCAGGATCACATTATAGCTCAACGGAAGTTTGACCACTAAAAATACCTCGTGGTGAGTGCGAGTTCTGGGTGCTTCACCTAAGGTGAGAGCCAGCTTCACCTTCCCTTCTACGAGCACCGGTACTCCTCCGATCCCCTTGATTAATGCCTGGTCTCGGACCAACTGTTCTTCCGGAATTCCCATCTGCTGAAAGACCCGGTATGGTAGCAAGTTGACTTTACTCCCATCATCCACTAAGACCTTCTTTACCCGATAATTGTGAATGACGGCTTCAATGACGAGTGCGTCATCATGGGGCATCTGAATACCCTGAGCATCTTCTGAAGAGAAGGTGATGGTCATGGAAGAGTGGTCAACGATTTGCATGACTTCAGTACTGCTGCTCTCTCCCTCCCGGTTTCTCTTCTTCCCTCGGCGGCCCATCCGACCTCCCGTTCCTCCAACAATCATGTTTATGGTCCCATTGGACCCATCGTTCACTGGTCCAGTTCCTGTTCTCTTCGGCATCTGAACCGCCGGACTGGATTGAGGCCTTTGTCCCCCTAATTTCTTCACGAAATTCTTGAGATGCCCCCTCTTTATCAACCTCTCGATCTCTGCTATCAACTGGAAGCAGTTGTTGGTATCGTGGCCATGACTTCGATGATACTGACAATATTTGTCAGGATTCCGTTGGTCTACTTCCGACTTCATAGGTTGGGGCCACTGGAGGAACTCCTTATCTTGGACAGCCATGAGCACCTCGGCTCTGGACGCATTTAGTGGAGTCGGCTTCTCAGGGACCCAAGGGGGAAGCGATCTTGGCTCATGGACCCGTGGAGGGGGAGGCCTTTGATCCCTTCGCTCCCAGGCCTGCTTGTACGGCTCGGGCCTCTTGCCGTGTTTCTGAGGCTTTCTCTTTTCCTGTCATCCCTTTGGCAAATCGGCTTGTTACTAGGGCGTCATCCTGCCTTATATACTTCTCTGCTCTCTTCATTAGCTCGGCCAGGGAGGTCGGAGGCTTCCTGCTTAAGGAACCGAAGAACTCGGCAGAGGTCGCTCCCTTTTGCATGGCCTCTACCGCCCTTCCTTCATCGAGTTCGGGAATCTGCAGGGCCTCCGTATTGAAACGAGCTACATACTCTCTGAGTGATTCGCCCCCTCTCTGTCTTACTGTCTCCAAGTAGCTCGTCTTCCTCTCTGCTGGCACCCCGGCTATGAATCGACTGATGAAGCGAGTGGCTAGGTCTCCGAAACTTCTGATACTTCTGGCCTCAAGGCTGTTGAACCACGCCCGCGCTGGTCCTGAGAGCGTCGTTGGAAATACTTTACACATTAGGGCATCTGACAGAGTTTGCAACTCCATGAAGGTCTTATAGTTCATGACGTGCTCCCTCGGGTTACCAGCTCCGTCATAAGCCGCCATCGATGGCATCATAAACTTCTTAGGGACAGTCTCTTGCTGCACCCACTTTGAGAAAGGGGAAGAAGTAGGCAAAGAGGTTTGGCTTTGGTCTTTCTTACCTAGCTCGGCTAAGAGCTGTTCTCTCAATCTCTTCAACTTTTGGTCCACCTTCTCGTCTTCCAGGCTGGGTTTTTTCTCCAGGTGGTACTCCTCCGCCTCTGCTTCAGTTCCCTCTTCAACTTTTGGTCCACCTTCTCGTCTTCCAGGCTGGGTTTTTTCTCCAGTTGGTACTCCTCCGCCTCTGCTTCAGTTCCCGTCCACCCGGTTGTTTCGGCTGAATAGTTATCTACCTCCTCATTTTCTATCATCTCTCTCGCCCTCCTCGCATGGATTCGGGCCTCCGGTTCTTCCTCTTCCCCGGCTCTTCTCCCTCTTTCTCCAGTATCGCGGCTGCTGGTTTGAAGACGGTCAGGTGCAGGTCGGGGGTCATTGGTCTGAGGTTCCTCTACAACCGGGAGTGTATTTACTGGGGTGCTGAGGCCTCTCTGTTGCATTATCTGCCCCAACCAGTGGGCGGTATTTTGTAATTGGAAAGCCATGTTTTGAAGATCCTGGTTGGACAGGGTAACAGTGGGAGTATTCCCTGCCAAACTTGGCGATGGATTAAGGGGAATGGGCGTTTGGTTGTTGAATGTCGTAGGACTAGAAAAGGAGAATTGTTGCCCCTCTTGGGCAGAGCTTAGGTCATTTGGGACGTTAAGGTTACTCTCCTGGTGATTAGCCATCGTGGATCTCAGTGGGTTTTGTTAAGAGTGAAAACTCCGGTGATGAAAAGATCTTCGTCGTTTCCCACAGACGGCGCCAATTGATGATCTGAGATCCAATAGAATAGGGTTTTACAAGGGTTTTTGTCTTGAAGAATGAAAACTTGGCCTATCTCCCTAAAGGGGTATCCCTTTTATCCTTTTCTTCCTACTTGCTGGTGACGTATAACGGCTCTCTCATGATTGGACCACGCGTCTCTGCCATACAGATATGGGCGTACGAGGATATCAACGCCTGCTCCATGCGTAACGGCCTCTGATTCTCCCCCGTGTGTACGTTCGAGCGGATCTGCCAGGCTATATGACAAGTCTCGTTCTGGTTTATGGGCTGGGCCGAGATCTGGGCTGAACGCTGAACCCAGGAGGAGAAGGAATCCGTGGGGAGGTTATATGGGCTGGGCCGATCTTGATGAGGAAGAATCGGGTGGAGTCCGGCCTCAGGGATCTGGTGGTCCGGGCCTGTTTTACTTGAGAGGGCGTGTGAGCCTTCTTCTCATGGGTCGTGGCTGTAATTTAGACCCAGGATTGGGGGTAGGAAAATCCAGCGGTCATCATACATCATTTTATAAAAATTTATTTATTTTTTTTTCAAACTAAAGGTTAGGGCTCAAAATCAGAAAATGGTAATTCTGGGCTATAGCTTTCTTTGTCTTAAAAATCAAAGCCATCATGTTATTATGAAAAAATTACTATTTAATAAAATTTATTAATTATTTTTTTTATTTTAAAAATACATTAAAACAGTATTTAAAAAAATTTATTAATTAATCTCTCCATTAATTTTATCTGTTATATTTTTAAATATTTATTCTCTATAATTTTAAAAAATTCATTAATTAATCCTTTAAATTTTTAAAAACTTTATTAATTAGTTTTTTATATTATAGATATTTTAAATTTTTTTATAATACTTAATGAATAAAATTAATTAATAAAATTTTAAAATATTAAATATATTTTAATATATTTTTTTAAAATAAAAAATTAACTAATAAAAAATGATAAACATTTTCACTAAAATTAATAATTGATCATTTTATTTAATCTATTTAATTTGGTTTATAAAAAATGAGAGTAATTAATCAAATATCAATATCTGTATGTAAAATTGTTATTTTTGAGTTTATTTTGTTATTGATTATAATTTTTGACTTACTTTTTATTAATAAAATTTAATTTTCTCCAAATTAAATATGAGGAAAGCACCGTTAGCTCAACAAGACTTGGAGTCTATTTGCTATTAACATATATACACTTTAAACAACATAATTTTATACGTTAGATTTTTTCATCCTAATTAATGAATTTATTTTTTTATTTTTAAAATTTAATATTTTTATTTCTAAAGTTTAATTCTATTAAAATTATAGTTCATTTCATTAAAAATGCCGTTAGCGATATGAAAAATGATCGAATCACCTTTTTTAGAACCTAACACTTTAGTCCATGAAATTTAATTTTTATAAATTTATAGGTCATTCTCTCAAAAAATTAAGGAAAAAAAATACATTTTCTATCTCTAAGATATTACATAATTAACAGATTTGTCCTTCTATTTTTTAAATTCAACACTTTAGTCCTGAAAATTTAATTTTTTTAAAATTTAAGTAAGAAAATCTCAAACTCAATTTTCATAAATAAATAAAAACTTTAATGAATTGATGATTCAAATTGAGCAAAAATAATAAAAATTAAAATATATAAAATTTAAATTATTAAAAATAAAAAATTAAAATTCAACATAAATTATTTTTATGATACTATTCGCTGTGGATCATTGCTTACCATTTAAAAAATTTATTAAAATATCTCTGATATTTTAAAAAGTCTATTAGTTAGTTTTTCATTAATTTCAATTGTTAAGTATTATAAAAAAATTTTAAAATATTTCTGATATGTAGGGACTAATTAATAAAATTTTTAATAATTTGAGAGATTAATTAATAATTTTTTTAAATTATAAAAATTAAATAATAAAATATTTAGTAATAAAATTAATAGAAAAAATAATTAATAAACTTTTAAAATATTAAAAATATTTTAATATATTTTTTAAAATTGAGAGACTAAATAATAAATTTTTTTATATTATAAAAATTAAATAATATTTTTTTATATTATTATTAATAAGGATATTTTTCATATTATATTTAGTCTTTTTTTCTTAATCAAATAGAAATTATTAACTTAACATAAAGTTTTTGATGGAATGACATTTAATTTTAATAAAGTTAAATCTCAAATATGAAAATATTAGATTCTAAAAATAGAAAAATAAATCCGTTAATTATGGTATATTTAAGAGATTAAAAAATAATTTTTTAAAAATAAATTTTGAAAATTTTTTATAATAAAAAATATATTAAATTTATCTTAAAAAATTAATTTTAAATAGTAAAAATTTTGAATTAATCTCCACCACACATCCATACGAGTGAACAGTTATTCCGCTAACTTAACAGCAAGGAATTCACAATGGCAAGATAAAATGAAAAGCAGACGAGTCTATAAAATGATTCACTGAGTCAAAATATATTTTATTATTTTTATTTTTTATAATTCTGTTTCAATTTAAGATCAATTAAAACTTTATTCAATAAATCTGAAAAAGTTCAAATGGATTAATTATTAAATGATATATTCATCAATAGAAAGTCATGCTAATAGCAATATCCAACCTGAATATTAAAGTGTAAAAAAGAGAAATTTTATTATAAAATCAGTTGATTTTATTTCATACGATTAATAATTAATATCTAATTATTATATGTAGAATGCTTATTGGACACTTACGTAGCTATCACTTTACATGCAGAAATTTATGAAACAAGAAATTAAAAATAGATTTTCTTTTAAGTATAATAGTATAAAAAATAGATAAATTTATTTTTATTTTTAAATGGATATAAATATGAAAAAAATATTTAAATAAATAATTATTAAAAAAATTACATAAATTTACTATAATGAAATTATGTTGAAAAGAAAGAAGAAGAAAACTGTTTCTGCTTTTATTCAAGATGTAAAGAATCGTACAAAAGATACATGTTATCACTGTGATCTGTTTAAGAAGGGTTACATAACCCTACAGGTCACATGACCTCTAACACGTGAGAGCAAATAAAGAAGTAAAAACTCATCTTTACCCTTACAGAAGACAATTACCCATATAACCCAGGAACATAAACACAATAACACAATATAACAGAACATCAGCTATCCTGTATTCTCTATACGCCCCCTGCAAGTTGGAACTGGGATGGAAACCAGGGGCAACTTGGAGCACAGCCGGTGATGGTGATCTGAAGATAACGGTTTGGTGAGCAGGTCTGCGAGCTGAGCTGTGGTGGAGACATGAGAAGGACAGATGAAACCGCGTTGAAATTGCTCACGGACAATGTGACAATCGATGGCAATGTGTTTGGTGCGTTCGTGAAACACCGGGTTAGCGGCAATGTGCAAGGCAGCCTTGTTGTCACAGTGGAGGGAGATTGGCAGCTGAATAGGTACCTGTAAGTCTTGAAGAATATAAGAAATCCATAATAATTCACAAACAGTACTGGCCATGGCACGATATTCCGCTTCAGCGGAGGATTTTGAAACAGTAGGCTGTTTCTTGGTTTTCTAGGAAACCAATGACGAGCCAAAGAATATGCAAAACCCAGTAAGTGACTTTCTGGAGAAGGGGCAGGCGGCCCAATCAGAGTCACAGTAAGCTGTGAGAGGCATAGAGGTACTAACAGGGAAGCACAGGCCTTGATGAAGAGTGCCCTTCAAGTATCGAAGGACATGCATAGCAGCCTCCCAGTGAGGCTTGCGGGGTTGATGCATGAATTGGCTCAGATGCTGGACAACATAACTGAGGTCAGGCCTGGTGAGATTGACATAAAGAAGCCTCCCAATCAAGCGCCTGTAAACATGGGGATCAGGCAAAATATCTCCTGTAGCTAGAGACAATTGCAAGCCTTTTGGTAAAGGGAAGGGGGCTGGTTTGCATGATTGCATACCAGCATCCTTCAGAATGTCGGATATGTATTTCGTTTGGCTTAAAAGAGTGGCAGTAGAAGATCGGGCCACTTCAAGACCAAGAAAATATTTGAGAAATCCCAAATCTTTAATGGTGAACTTAGAGTGTAAGGCATGTTTGATCTCAGTCATAGTAACAAGAAAAGTACCAGTAAGAAGAATGTCATCCACATATATTAATAAAGCAAGAAAATAATCAGTAGTACTTTTAACAAAGAGACAATAGTCATGAGCAGACTGAGTGAAACCGAGAGATTTCAGATAACTTGTGAATTCAAGGTTCCATTGACGAGAGGCCTGTTTAAGGCCATACAGAGACCTTTTAAGGAGACAGACTTGCCCTGGCAAGGCCTTATTATACCCCTGGGGAGGATGCATATAAACTTCTTCATCTAAAGTGCCATGTAAGAAGGCATTGTTTATGTCAAGTTGAAACACAGCCCATTGTTTATGAGTGGCAAGGGCTATCAGAATCCGAACAGTAGCCAATTTGGCAACAGGAGAGAAACGGTCTTTATAATCAAGACCTTCAATTTGATTGTAGCCCTTGGCCACCAACCGGGCTTTGAATCTATCAATGTCACCATTTGGTTTACATTTAACTTTGTAGACCCATTTACAACCTATGGCTTTCTTGCCTTGAGGGAGGGTTGTAAGGGTCCAGGTGTTATTTTTTTCAAGTGCATGCAATTCATGTTGCATTGCATTAATCCAATTAATGTTTTGGGATGCCTGACTGTAGGTAGTTGGTTCAGGGATGTGGGAAACATTCAGAACATAGGTTTGGTAGGAAGGTGTAAAACAGATGGGTGAGGGGGAAGGGGAAGCAGTAGTGGTGGCTGAAGCAACAAAGTCCTCTAGCCAAGAAGGAGGTTTAATAGTTCTGGAAGACTTGTGAAGGCTAGGAGAGGTGGGAAGCTGAGAGGGAGGAGAAGGTGGAGGTGGGACAGAATCTGGATCATGTATGGGAATAGGTATCATCACAGGGGTTTGTTCAGGTGGTGTGCTAAAAGGAAAAATATGTTCATAAAAAACAACATCACGGCTAACAAATATAGTACCAGTAGAGAGATCATATAGTTTGTAAGCCTTGTGATTGTTGGCATAACCAATAAAGGCAGCCTTGATGGACTTGCTGCCAAATTTATCTTTATGAGGAGTGGTTTTGGTTGCAAAACAGAGGCAGCCAAACTTTTTCAGATGAGAATAGTCAGGGGCATGCCCATAGAGGCGCTCATAAGGGGTCTGCCAACCAAATTGGGCCATAGGGAGTCTGTTTATTATGTAGGTGGCAGTAAGGATGCATTCAGACCAAAAGATCTGAGGCGCATGAGAGTGAATTTTGATGGCTCTAGCCGTGTCTAAGAGGTGTCTGTGTTTTCTTTCAACAATGCCATTTTGTTGAGGGGTGTGAGGACAAGATCTTTGGTGAATGATACCTCTTTGATTTAGTAATCTGGAGCATTCATTGCTAAGAAATTCGCAACCATTATCTGTTCTTATTATCTTAACAGTGGTGTTAAAATGATTGTGCACCATATTCAGAAAAGTAGATAGGATATGAACAGTTTGACTCTTAAGACGCATCAAGAAAGTCCAGGTTGCTCTAGTGTGGTCATCAACTAGAGTTAAGAAGTATTTAGCTCCTGTGACACTTTCTATGTTATATGGTCCCCAAATATCTATGTGAAGTAGATCAAAGGGCTTCTTAGCAGTAGTATTGCTAAGTGGAAAGGGTAGCCTGGCTTGTTTAGCCTGAGGACAGGTTTGACAGTGTAAGGGAATATTCTCAGTGTGTTGAAACATTGCAATATGTTTTAATTTCCCAAGAGATGCATGTCCTAATCTATCATGCCAATCAAGAATATGAACAGCAGACATGCAAGATTCAGTTCTGAAAGTATGGCTTTCTTTATTTACTGAATGTGTAGAAAGCGTGGTATTCACAAAGGATTGCAACTCAGGCATAGTATTCACAATAGCAGCCAATTGTTTATCAATTTCAAGAGGCAAAAAACTCATCTGATTCAATTTGTATAACCCTGCCTCTTCCTTGCCCACAGCAACCACTCGCTTAGTCAGAGGGTCCTGAATAATGCAACAAGTAGGAAGGAAGAGACAACTCAGCTTGCAGTCTTTGATTAACTTGCTAACAGAAAGAAGATTATAATTGAACTTTGGAACAAACAATACATTTTTTAGGTATACATAATCTGAAAGCATAATAGAACCAGTATAGCAAACTTTCACAGCATTACCATTAGGTAAGTAAACAGAAACTGGCTTATTTAATAAGTCTAAGGATTGAAAAACTAACTGATTTGAAGACATATGGTCAGTGGCACCAGTGTCAAGGACCCAATTACAGTGCTTATGGAAAGATGCATAAGATAAATTTTTAGAGTAAGAAGTACCTCAAATATGACTGGACCTGAATCTGAATCATATTCATTGCTGTAATCAAATTGGTGAGTATTTGCTGTGAGTACAGCCTTTCCTTTCATTAGTTTGCTGACCTCCTGTTGTAAGGAACTCAACATGATATTAAGGTCATTTATTTGAGTAGATGTATTAGGCATGTCAATGGGGGTGTCCTTTCTGTTTGGGGGGACTTCAACAGCTGCCACAACTCTCTTGTCATGGCCTATGGTTCTGGTTGTTTTGGAGAATTGTCCATTATTTTTGGTTTTTGTCTTAAACCATTCAGGGTATCCTATTAGCTTGAAACAACCCTCTCTGACATGTCCATCCATGTCACAGTAGGAACAGTGTCCCTTTTTCTGGTCAGGCCTTTTCTGCCTTCCTTGATATTGTTTCTGCGTCCTATTCATCAGGACTAAAGGTTCAGTGTTCCCATTTATACTTCCCAGAATGTCCTTCTGAGACTCAAATTTGAGTACCATAGAATAGGCTTTATTCACAGAGGGCAAAGGATCCATGCCTAGGATCTGATCTCTAACTGTCCCGTAGGCATCATTCAATCCCATAAGGAATTGCATTAACCTATTTCTATTATTCAGCTCATCTATTGCCTTTGATGCACCACATGTGCATGGTGGGAGAGTTTCCATTGACCCCAATTCATCCCAAAGCCCCTTTAATTTTGTGAAATAGACAGATGCAGAGGCATTGTCTTGAGATATCAAGGATATTTTCCTTCTCAGCTCATAGATCATGGTGCCATTACATTCACCAAATCTTTCTGTGATTTCAAGCCAGAGATCTCTGGCTGAGGTTGTGTAAATGAAACCATCTACCAACTCTCTGGATATAGAGTTCAAAATCCAGGATGTGACCATAAAGTCACACCGCTTCCATTGTTCATACGAATCAGATTCTTTATCAGGCACTGTAACGGTACCCTCTATAAATTCGAGTTTCTGTTTAGCTCCTAGGGCTATCCTAATGGCTCTATGCCAGGATCTAAAGTTTGTCCCTACCAGAGGAGCAGATACTAAAACCATACCTGGATGGTCCGAGGACTGAAGAGTCAGAGGATCCCCAAGATTCTGAGTTGCGATTTGAACTTTGTCCTTCATCTCCGTGTTTTTGCTTTCTTTACTGTTGTTTCCTCGTTCCCCCATCATCGACAGGATCTGTTGATTTTAGGTACAGATCTTGATATACAAACTTTAGATCTAACAAATTTGTGACCGTTTTGAAAGAAGAGAAGAATTTCAACAAGATTTTCTTCCCATGCAAGCCAGAGTCGGTGTGAGATCGGCGATGGTATTTGTCTGGCGTATAAGCCGGATCTTGTGTGAAGAGGTGTTGTTTTGAAGAAGGACGACCGGATTCTAGGAGAGAGGACAGGAAAGAGTGTAAACCCTAACCCGCTCTGATACCATGAAAAGAAAGAAGAAGAAAACTGTTTCTACTTTTATTCAAGATGTAAAGAATCGTACAAAAGATACATGTTATCACTGTGATCTGTTTAAGAAGGGTTACATAACCCTACAGGTCACATGACCTCTAACACGTGAGAGCAAATAAAGAAGTAAAAACTCATCTTTACCCTTACAGAAGACAATTACCCATATAACCCAGGAACATAAACACAATAACACAATATAACAGAACATCAGCTATCCTGTATTCTCTACATATGTATTTTTAAATTTTTATTAATTATTTTATTACATTATGAGTGAAAAAATTTAGAATTTTAATAATAATAAAAATACGATGAAATTTTAAAATATCATATTTGTGAGAATAGTAAAAGATAGGTCTATTGAAAAATATAAAAAAAATTTGTATAAAAATTATATATTTTAAACTTTGTTTTTTTTTTTTTTTAAATACTTTTTAGTAAAATATTTTCTATTTGTGTGTTGAGTTTAAAGCCGTTTTTCTTAAATAATTTTAATAAAAAATTTTATACTCCCGTTATTATGCTACTTAGAATTATTACTCAAATAATTTATTGAATAAAAAAATTCAAAAGTTTACTTTAATTTATATTTATATTTAAAATTTTAAATTTTAAATAATAAAATTAAATTTTTTTAATTTTTCATAATTATAAGCAAAAGTAATAAATTAAATTTAAAAAATTATAATATAATCCCTAAAAATTTTATTTAACTAATATGATCGTTTTTAAAATATATTTTTTTATTTCAACAATATTATTTTTTTATTAATCTCATTATTTACTTCTCATTTTCCTTTTTATACACACATTTTCCTTTTTATACACATATTATAGTTTAATAAAAATTAAAAATATAAAAAATTATAGTATAAAATATATAATATTTTATTTTATTTAATATTATTAATATGAAATATTTTTTTATTAAATTAGATAATATTTTTATATAGGTGAATAAAATAAAAATACTAAATATTTTAAATAATTTACATGAAATGTAATTAACATATTTAAGTTTTTATAAACAACATAATAGATAGAATTTAAATATTAAAAAATATAACATTTTATTTTATTTAATATTATTAATATAAAATATAATTTTTATATATTAAAATATATAAATATAAATTTTTAATAAAATATTTTAATATATAATATTTATATGTAATATTTTATATAATAAAAATTTATTTATAAATAAATATTTATTTAATATTACATACGATAAATATACTTTTAATATAAAATTTAAATTAAAAGAATATATATTTATTAATATAAAAGTTTAAGAGATTATATTATAATTTATTATTAATTTTTCTAAATTCAATTTAGTATTTTTTATTATAATTGTAATAAATTGAAAAAATAATTTTATTATTCAAAATTTAAAATTTAAAATATGAATATAAATTAATGAAAATATTAAAATTTTTTTTATCATATAAATATTTTGAAGGATAATTTTATGTGGCATGATAAGTAAATTATAAATTTTTTTGTTAATATTAATTAAATTAAAATAAATTTGAAAGAATTAAAATATAAATATTAAAAGTCCTAAATATTTAAATTTTTTTAATTTAATAGACTGAGTTAAAATATTAAATATTATTTTTAAAATTATTATTAAATATATAAAAATTAAATAATATTAATATTTAAAGTAGTTAACTATATTTTTATAAAAACATTAAAAATTTAATTTATTTTGACATATTTATAAATTAATAATTTTTTTAAAACTTCAGGATTTAATACTAGTTTTCCTGAAAATATTTATTTATTAATCTTTCTTTTCCTTAATTATCCACTCTCCCTCTCTCAATCGTCCTCCTCTCTCTAAAATTATCTCATGCTCTCTCTCGGTCTCCCTCTAACATTTCTCTTGTTTTTTATTTCTCTCTGTCCTCTTCACGGTGTCTCAATCGGATCATCTCCGCCGTCCGCTCACCTGACCAGCATTCCGGCGATTCATATCAAATGACTTGCTATTTGGGTTCGCGTAAGGGAAAATTCTATTTGCGGTTCGGTATGCAAATCGGTAAAATTTCTATCCCATTATTATCTTAAATCTATTTGCTTATGATTTGTTATGGCTGGATCAATCATTTAATTCGATCCGCTTCCGAGGGTGGCTTTTATTCAATGATTGCCTATTGATCCATTGAAGTTCCATCGAGCATTACCACCACCTCCGCACCGTTTCATTACGGTTATTCCCGGCGCAAAAACAATTAGAGCTATCAATTTGAGGGTTAGGGTTTGTTTGCTTTGAGTAATGTTGAAGAAAATTATAAAAGGTGGGCACAAAAAGCCCTCTAAATCTGATGGTCACGATCATGGGTTTGGGCCACCGGGGTCGGGACCTGCATCAAATGTGGTGGTTAACCATGCGTCTCGGCCGTCCCATGCCCCTGAAGGTCCCCACAATGGCACGATGGTCGTGGCTCCGCCGCCAATGAATTCGATAGAAATCCTTCCACACTTCCGGGATGTGCCAGTATCAGAGCGACAACACCTGTTTCTTCGGAAGCTTCAGGTCTGTTGCTTCCAATTGGATTTCAGCGATACGCTGAGATCGGTGCGAGAGAAGGAAATCAAGAGACAGACTTTGTTGGAATTGGTCGATTTTATTCAATCCGGCTCGGGAAAAATCACTGAGACCTGTCAAGACGGAATGATTAGAATGATTTCGGTGAATATATTCCGGTGTTTGCCCCCAGCTGCTTATGAGAACACCGGGCAAGAAGTTTCAGATCCTGAAGAGGAGGAGCCTTATCTGGAACCATCGTGGCCTCATTTGCAGCTTGTTTATGAGCTTCTTTTAAGATATGTTGTCTCGTCAGATACAGACACAAAGGTCGCCAAGAGGTATATTGATCATTGTTTTGTGTTGAAATTGCTAGATTTGTTTGATTCTGAGGATCCTCGCGAGAGAGAGTATTTGAAGACGATTCTTCATAGGATTTATGGCAAATTTATGGTGCATCGCCCATTTATTAGGAAAGCAATAAACAATATATTTTATCGGTTTGTTTATGAGACTGAGAGGCACAGTGGGATAGGAGAACTACTGGAGATTCTAGGGAGCATTATAAATGGTTTTGCCCTGCCAATGAAAGAAGAGCATAAGCTGTTTCTTGTAAGGGCGCTTATACCACTGCATAAACCAAAGCCAGTTTCTATATACCATCAGCAGCTGTCTTATTGTATTGTCCAGTTCGTTGAAAAGGATTACAAGCTTGCAGATACAGTTATAAGGGGTTTGTTGAAGTTTTGGCCTCTGACTAATTGTCAGAAGGAAGTTCTCTATCTTGGAGAACTTGAAGAAGTGCTGGAGGCAACACAGTCTGCAGAGTTTCAACGCTGCATAGTTCCTCTTTTCAGACAGATTGCTCGCTGCCTCACTAGCTCCCACTTTCAGGTTCTTGACTGTTACCCTTATCTTCAGAGCTATGCTTTTAAATGCATAATTTGTCTAGCTAGAATTTGGATACAAATGGTTCCTTGAAATGTTTTCTGTATTTGGAAATCCAAGTATACTAAAAGTGGAGTTAACACAATCGTTTATACTTTCATCCATTTCCATCGTCTGTTTGCTGTGTATATTGTATTTTCAGTTACTATTTGTTTCTTTTCTTAAGTCACATTTCCTCTTTCTGATTCATGCCTAGCCCATCTTACATCACCTAGTAGCTGGTAATTATTTCTGATGTATATTGAATGGATGTTCTTATCAAGGTTCATTCCAATATGTTATTTTAGCTGCATTCTTGAGTACAATGAATTTGGTTATTTTGTTCTTTTCTGCTTATGCTGCTAATGGAATGTTAAATGGCTGACACCGTATTGGAGAGAAAAAGAAATGAACTTTTTCTTATTATTTCTTGTGGAAGTATAGTATTCTGCCAGAAGTTTCTTGTTTTTTTTTTTTTGAAAAAAAAACTCTATTCTCGCATATGGATGCTTCGTTTCATCATTAATTTGTTTTATAATGAAGATGCAATGACCCAAAACTGTTTATTTTGTCAGATCTAATTTGTGAATTCTTGACCATCAAATGGACGAGGGGTGTTATTTTCTCTCTCTTGTCATCTAACTATCAACCTATTTATGCTAATCCTTGATTCATTGTTTGTTCTGTTTGGCACTTTAATCTCTTGGTTACTTGCAGTTGACGGTGTTCATCATCACCCTATTTGATTGTTGGCTTTTACTTAAAGGTCTTCTCATGTGCAAGCTACAGTGTTATTAATTTGTTAAAAATTGATCCAATGATGAATGCAATTTGAATGCATTCTATTTTTTAATTATCAGTTATTCCATGACCAGTCCACTGAATATCTTAAATCTACTTGGGATAGGCTTCAGATTCCACTTTGCCTACTTTATTTAGTAAACCTTTTCCTACTACGATGCTATGACCAGTGTTTAGTCTTATATCTTGTGCTCATAATCTACAGATCATGAGCATCAATTAATATACATTTATCTTTTCTTTCTTTGTCATCTGCTCATGGCCATCTAAAATTCTGATAACCCTGCTCTCATCTCTGGAGATTTTTTTTCTTAGCTACCTAGATCTTATGAGCATGCTACCTGTGATGGGCGTTGAAACCACCAAAAATAAATTTCTGCTGATAATGGTTAGAAGGGTCGATCCCTAAGTAAATTAATTATATTGAATTAACAAGATATATAAATAAAATAAAATGGGGGAGGTTTTGAATGTAGAGAAGTGAAAAGAAATAAAATTAATTCAAAGAAATAAGCAATTAAATATAAGAGAAAGAATTAAGATGATAAATATTCAGTCAAAGAAATAATCTTAGTTTCAGCTTTATTCCTTGATCACAGATATAAAAATAATCCAAAATTAATTATTGATAAACCAATTATAGATATCAAAAACGTTTCAGATATCCAATCATTCCTTAGATTTAAAACTAGCTAAGAGACGCTCGTTAACTAGCTCTAACTATTGGACAATCATAGGAGACACTCTTAGAATTTAATCCAATTGCAGTATTAAGATTTAGAAGGACCTGATTTTAACTAACAAATGCGAGACACTCGGTTTATTTAAGTTAGATTATATTGTTCTTTAGGAGGACCTTATGCAACCTAATTCACCACTTGTTTCAGATTAAACTAAACAATTACAGATTTAATCAATTTGAATAGCAATATATTATTCTAATAACTATGCATGGGACCCTTATTGCAATAATCAATATAATAATAATAAACACTAATTACAGAAACAATATAAATATTAAGAACAAATAAAAAAACAATAGAATCACGTAAATCTCACAACCAATTGAACTGAAACCTCAATTATCCTTTAACTGAAAGAAGAAATTTAGCCACACATGTTTATGGCTAAAACACCACAATGAGAGGAGTGTTTTCAGCCTCTTAAACTAATTAAGAATGGGAGATAGAGATAAGATCAGCTACTAGATACATCAGAATGTCCTCTTTTTGTAGTGCTATGAGTCCTAACTTATCCTAAATACAAGTAGCTAAAATCAAAGAGTTATCTTTTTGCTTCTCGAATTTGAAACTAGACTCTCTTTGTCAAGTATGTTATGCCCATAACGTAGTCCATAACACAGTTCGTCTGGAATTAGAGTTTAAGTATGGCTTTGTTTCTTATCCTTCTATGAATTTGATTGTGTCCACGTTTGATTTTAGAATGTAGAGTCCAAATTGGATTTTTTTTTTTATTATTCTCCAATTCTTGTTTAACCTATTAAGATAACAAAATTTAAACGAATCAACCAGTTTTAAATAAAATCAAACTCAATATCTAACTGTTGTAGAATATTAAAACTACATAAATGTGCATATTATCAGCCTACCATATGATGCATATCTGGTTGTGTTGTTTAAAAAGCTGTTATTTAGTCTGAATTTTCTATATCTAGCAACCAGGTCCCAGTAGTGACAAGTCCAGCAGTGGTGGTCAAAATTTTTTCTACCTTAAATATTATCTTTCATTAAGCTGGATTGTAGCATTGCCGGTTATGCGTATCCCAGAGATTTTGCTCAGTTATGACAGCATCTTGATTTTTATTGATTTTGATTGTCTGTCCCAAGACATTTTCGATTTATTTGATCAATATCTTAGTTTGCCTAGAAAATCCCTTTTATGCCTCCAAATTTTCCTTCAAATCTTGCCCTGTAAACTTAAAACTGGCTTTTTTTCCAGAGTTTTCCATGCTTGTTATCAGAAAAAAATATGCCCTGTTAACGCACATTTGATGTGTAGACTGGTGTTTAATGTTGTGTCATACAATTGTCAAGATAGATTATTTTGGAGCTTCTCTGGGGTGTGAATCATGACAAATTGCATCTCATTATGTTCATGCTTTTTACAGCTGATAGGAAGTCTTGAAGGAATCTGATCAGGTTTAAAATTGGATTTATTTAGAATAGAGTGTAGTTGACTACGAAATAGCATTTTTGTTTTCTACCCTTGAAATTTGCTTAGGTGAAATTGGTGTTGCAGGTTGCAGAAAGAGCCCTGTTTCTGTGGAACAATGAACACATCGTGAGTTTGATTGCTCAGAATCGTAGTGAGGTATTACCAATTATTTTTGAGGCATTGGAGAAGAATATCCAAAGTCATTGGAACCAAGCTGTTCATGGACTTACAGTTAATGTTCGGAAAATGTTCATGGAAATGGATGCGGAGTTGTTTGAAGAGTGTGAGAGGCAGTACGAAGAGAAAGAGTCAAGGGCCAAAGAAGTGGAAGAGCAACGGGAAATGACATGGAAGAGACTGGCTGATGTTGCATCTCAGAGAGGGGGAGATGGCATGATCACTGTTTAATTGGTTTCTCTGGGTTGGATGGTCCACCATTAACAAAAAAAGAAAAAAAAAAAGCATTGTGTGGATTGGAGACATTAGAAACTCTCCTCCTCCACATGGTGGTGCTATTCTTTTGCCTTATTTAATTTTTTCCTCGTCATTTCTCTTTTATTTTTTGACCTCAATCTAATCTTAAAGATATCAGAAATAGCAACCATAAATGTAATGTTAAGATGTATTAAATTTGTTAGTAATATGGTGCACATGAAGAATGATTTGTGCGCATCTCTTATTATTCTCTCTCTCTTCCCACTTAAATCAGTTGGTACTTAACTGGAAATTTGTGAATATATTCTTCAGCTGATTATGTTGCCAAATCTATATTAGTTGGGGAGATTGATGCTAAATTATTTAGTCATGTGGTTGATGATCTATGTTATTTTTTAATTTAATCATAAATCATTACTTTATTATTTTAAATTAACATAAAAATATTATATTTTAAAGTATAATTGAAATTCAAATTAAAAAAAAAAAAAATTAAAATCAAAATATAAATATAAATAAAACTAGAACTAAAATCGAATTCGGTTTCTAAAATTTTAAAAAAAAATATTTGATTTTAATTTTAATTTTATGTAAAATTGTATCAAAATCGAAAATCAAACACTTCTAATTTGTATGTATTAATACACTCTAAATAAAGTAATACATAATAAAACATTAATTATAGCTAACCTTCATAAACTTCACAATCAATACTCTCAAAATATAATTTCTTCTCATGCAAATCATAAGCTATGTTATGGTTTTGTTGAGCCATGATGCCTATAACGGTGATATCCCAGAAATGCTTATAAGGAAGATGAGAACTTGGATAAACAGCCATGCAAAATGTAGATGTTGTAGCTTCATAAAATATGCCATCAAACCCTACTTCTAGATCAGCTTCTTCACTAAAGTGGTACACCACTTCTGGAAAGCCTTTTAGGTCTTCATTCATATTACCTTTGTAGCACAAACACCATCTACATCCATCCATGTCTTCTATGATAGAATCACTCAGTATCCTCTTTACTTCATTCCTAAACTTGTAATAAGCTTCGTTAATCAGCCAAGTAGCAATACTTCCCGAGTCTATGATTACTCCAGTGAGCTTGCTTTGATCTGTTAAGTTTCTTTTGAACACATTCTTATCAATATCAAGCTTGTTATCTCCTATGCTTATTCCTTGTAGGTTTAAATAGTAATGTACTTCACTCATTTCTAGAGATGTTGCATCGCCCTCTAAACGCGCCTCATCTCCTAAGATTAAGCGGTTATAGTTGGGATCATAAAAGTCACCAATACAGTAGGAGAATTTGTTTGCTAGTTGCCTGGCCATAGAAATATTTTCTGGTCCGAGGCCAAAAACACCATTAATACCATTATCAATATATGTCTTCTCAACAGTGTTGCAGCCAAATATTACTTGAGAAACAACAACTATATTTCCGTCTGATTCAAAGAGGAGCTGCTCAGTAGCTGCATTTCCTACTGATGTAGGAGCATTGACATATGATATGTTATAAGTGCAATGGTTCTTGATACAACTATTATCAGGAAAATGCCTGCAAAATTTTGATTTGCAGAGAATGTTGGCATATGTCGATGATTTTATAGGATCTAACAATGGAATTGGACTGCGTCGAGCAGAGCATTGTATCCATAGTAGGCTACTCGCTGTGTCCATGATGGCTAGCTGCGGGATTGTGGGGTTGCCTATGTAAAAACGTACTAGAAATATGAACCACATATGAGTTCCAGGAATCAAATAAGTTTTGTAATTATGATTAGCGAAGCGAGCAAGTGAACTTTCAAAAATGAATTTGGCCTTATCTTCTATGCCGTGGTGGGGGTTATGAAATGGGGAGTGAATAGAATTGCGGTGGATTAGTTTGGTGATTAATTTTGTAGGTTTGGTTTTGGCTTCTGAAATAACGGAGACATAGCAGAAAATGGTGAAAGTTGCATAGAAGAACAAGAAAAGCACAATTCTCGAGTGATGGATCGCCATGATTGAAATATATTGGTATACTATTTCTCCATAATATACACAGCTTTATATAAGTCCCTGATTAGGGTTACTAGTCATAGAAGTGGAGATGGTGAAGTTTGATCAAATGGATGCATGGAAACACAATTAAATAATATGTAATAACAAGAAAATGAATACTAAGATAGGTCATGCATTTGGTTTGATCCAACCTCTCCAAACTTGCCCATGCAGTTTCTTTTTCCAATCTTTTTTTTCAGTTGATAAATGGTAACATGATGCATAAAATGGTTCAAATTGATTTAAAAAAAAAAAGAGCTTAAGTTCTAGTGGACAGTTTGTGTGGTGGACCAGTGGATCTGAGTGCTACTGTAAAGACTTAATTTGGTTCAGCTTTTACTGTGACACTGTGGTAGCTTGCATATGCTTCATAAATTTTTAAACAAATGCAAAGAGATAGAGATACACATTTTTGTTTCCTGCTACCTTCCAAAAACACCATCATAATCCTTCTGCACTTTTTTAACATTCCTGTTTTCATTATTAATTTCTTTTCAATTATATTAAATAAAATAATACAATTTTTTCTGACATGTCACAGCACAAACACAAACATATTTCGCTAATATTTCATATCAGTGAGTAGCAAATATATAAATAAATAATGATAACATATAAAATAGAATATAGTTAAAATTAAAGTGTATGTATTTCGATATAATATATAGTTTTTTAAAAAAATTTTGATCGACTCTCTTTCAATAATTTTAGTCTAATTTGAGTTTGTATGATTTAAATCTCAAATTCAATTAGCGCAATTAAAATTTTGAATCCAAACCCAATTTCAATCATAGCAATTCACAATGTTTCATTGTGGAAGCAAATTGTTTGTTATAATAAGGCTTCTTTTCTACAGATTGATAAAGGATTTTGGTTACTTGGAAAATGGTGAAAGTGGTTACATGTGATGCCAAGGAATAGGACAAGACAACATATTAACATATTTTCCAAGAAATTCAAAAAAAAATGAAGAATGCAGCTTCTAAAAGTCAAAAAGTAGAAATTGGAAATTCACCTATTAGTAACAGTTTTAGGGATTCTAATATTTTAATCCTAGGCATCGAAGTGCAATAGTATATAAAAAAATAATAATATTTAGGATATGTTTTCTCAAAGAAGTTGCTTTTTAAAAAAAAAAACTTATTTTTATTGTTTAGTAATAATTTTTAAAAATAAAATAAATAGCATTGTTGCTATACAAATTTAGTGACATCAACAAAATTCTTAAAATTTTAAAACATGACTTTTTAAGAGAAAGCTATTTCTCTTTAATAAAAAATTATTCGCATTAATTAATTTTTTAACTTTATTAAAATTAATTTTTTATTTATTTGAGTTTATATTCAACCCGTCCGACTCAAATTGATCCAAATAATTTTTGGATCCATTGTTCTACGCATGAACCTGCGGCAAATTAAATCGCCAAGGTACAATTCTATCCCAAGTACAAAGCTGATGATCGTGACATTTTTTCCTACTAAATTTGCAATATTCTGATCGCAACTAAATCATATATAATTACTAAATCAGAACCGAACTCTTGGTATTGTGGTTTGCTTGTACCTTCAGCGGCTTCATCTCATCTCATACGAGCAGTCCTTTCCTCGCAGGTCCACTAATCCTATACAATTTATCTAATCCAAGCGGCTCTTGTCCCAAGCACAATGAAACATTGTTTAATACAACAATTTGCAGACAAATCAAAATTTTGCAGGCATTTTCCTGATAATAGTTGTATCGACACATGCCAACATTCTGTGCCGTATTAGTAGTCAAGTAAGAGGTGGACTTGATCTACAAGCTAGTTTAATTTCATTTTCTGAAGGTTGACAAAAGTCTATGTTTCTATTTTGGAGCTCATTTGTTGTGTCAGCTGGAGTACTTAGAATTTTTGGGCAAGAAGTTGCTGAACTTCCCCTAGTTGCAACAAGTAATGGTAATCAGGGGAAGGTGAGCTTATCATGTGGATGTTGTGCATTATGCCTGGTTAATTTCATTTGCATTGTCCTTGAGCCTTCCTAAGTCCATTAAGCAAAAGTTCGCTTATTTTGCATTTGGCTCAACCATGTTTGTTGAAATGTACTGTAATAGTTTTATGTATTATAGTTTTAGCCGTTGGACTATAGTGCTTTCTAAAGCTTTATTTATGGAGCAATTTACTTTCTCAGGGATATTTCCAATTATTGTTCTCCTGCATAGAGAAGTTGCTGGCTTTTTTAAATGTTCAGGGCGTTGTGCTCCCTGCTGCTGAAGAAGCAGAATCTATATGGACTGATAAATTCGGTTTTCAAAAGATAAAACCAGATCAGGTACATCATATCTAATTACCAAACGTGCACATGCATCTCTATATTAACCTAATCTTTTTGAACATCAAGGGCAACTGGATTTTAAAAGCCTAATCTTTTTGAACCTTAAATATAAACTTTGTACAATTGTAGTCATAAATCAAACCTAATTTTATGAAAATTAAATTTTTGTACTTTCATAATTTTCTTTCTTTTTTGTTTGAGACAATATAAAAACCTCAGTTATGCCTTGTAATTGGTATCAAAGTGACAGAATCACTATATATAACAACAATAAAATCACAATATTTGCTCCTCCAGATGAAGAAGCTCTTGGCCTTGTTTCTTGGTTACCATGTTGCAAAATCCAAGATTGACAAAGAAGCTTTTGATTCAGGACAGCTATCTGAGGGCTCTGAGATACTTGCGTTGTATATTAATCTAGATATTGTTAAGGTCAGTAGGCTTAACGTCACAGCACCCAAGAGTGGCTGTCCTTCCATATATCAATGGCGTAAAGATAAAAAAATAGAACATCTACAATGATGGGAGCGTGCTTGTTCATGGGGTTGAAGACACCTTTCACCCCGAGATTCGTTTTCCAACTGAATGTGTGAATCAACAGCATATGGATTTCTTCATGCGTATGCTCTTCACTGCCTTTGGTAAGGCCAAAAACATTTTCTTTCAGCCATTCTAATTTTCTATCTATTAATAGATTTTCTCTTTTACTTGCAAACATCCATATCTTTGTTTAGTATGTTTCCATGTAATTACCGATATTTGTTATGGCATCTGTGTAGGTTTCGTTATGGCATCTGTGTAGGCATATAATGCCGAAAATTATACATGTGAAAAAGAGGAATGCAATTCTTGAATGGATTGCCATCCTGAGTCCGTGATTGCCATTTGTTTGGAATCCAATTTTCCCTTTCTTGTAAATATTAGAGTCCCATTTTAAGTAATTTTTGTGAAAAGATTTTGTTCGTCTTATCTTTTTTTTTTTTTTAAAAAAACTTTGTCGTCGTCTATTATATATTAATATTCCCAATGCATTTTTCAGTTTGTATAATGGAAGATTAATAATTCAGTTTTGAAGTGTGTCCAAACCAATTACTTGCGTGATTGGACTCTGCTGCAAGAAAGACGATTAGTTTGGCTTCTTCAATGATTGGGTGTATGAGTTGATTAAAATTCAAATCCAACCAAAACTCCACTCTATATAAAAACTGCTGCCTCTTTTAATATATCCCACAACTGCACTGCTAATCTAATGGCATCTACTTCTCTTGTACCCTTTTTAATTGTTTTGGTTTTCCTTCAGTTGAATCAGATATCGTCGGCACAGTGTGAAGAGCCGCCGCGAGGTGAGGTTAGATATCCAGATATACGTCATTTGGTATTGTACAAGTATGGGGCATATGCAGATAATTCAAAAGGAGGTTGTCACAAGGAATTTTTCCCATCAGATGATGAGGTGACAGTGATCATAAATAATATTACAAAAGCCTTATGGGATGCTGGTTATAAGATCATGTCTTTGATTCTTGAGAAAAGGCTAATCTCAGTTACGCCTTATAATTGGTATCAACGTGATAGAATCACTATATATAAAAACAATACAATCACTATATTTGCTCCTCCAGATGAAGAAGCTGCTGGCATTGAGAACTATGAGTTTCTTGGTTATCAGATTGCAAAATCCAAGATTGACAAAGAAGCTTTTGATTCAGGACGCCTGTTTGAGGGGTCTGAGATACTTACGTTGGATATTAATTCAGATGTTAAGGTGAGTACTCTAAAGGTAACAGAACCCAAGAGTGGTTGTCCATCCATCAATGGCGTAAAGATCACAAAATGGAACATTTACAACGATGGGAGTGTGGTTGTTCATGGGGTTGAAGATTTCTTTCATCCCAAGTTTCGTTTCCCGAGCGGATTTGACGATCAATGGGAGAAGGAATCCCTCAAGGATACCTTTAGTAAGGTGTTAAATGGCTCTCTTTGAAATATCAAACAATCGCTACAACTTGAAGAACTCCAGGCCTGCATATTCCAACATCTATTGGCTAGTATTTTAGTTTTTTTTTTTTTTTTTTTTTTTAAAAGATTTTTTTCTCTTTAATTCCATGTTTAGAATTTTTTCTCTCATGCTAGATTTTTTTTTTTCGTCTACAGTTCATACTATAAAATTGATTAATAATTAAATAATTACTCCTTCATCGTATCGTAGAAATTATAAAATATAAATATTTTTTAAAAATAATAAATTTATATTATTTTTAATATATATTAAACATGAACGTTTTAGAAAATTAATAATTTATTAAAAGGAGCAGAGTGACCAATAATAAGAAGTGGATGAAAAAGGAAGCATCGGTGTTTTTAAGAGAGTGGTAAAAAGGAGAAAACTTAAAGCAACCAATAACAATAAAAAGATGGCAGAACCCACGATATGCTTATTTAGTTCTTTAAAATCATATATAGAAAAGATCAAAATACATAGAAAACATTGTTAAAATTCCTCTATCTGAATAAGACGAACCCAATAAAACATTAATAAAAGCTAACCCTCATAAACTTGACAATCAATACTCTCCAGATATAATTTCTTCTCTTGCAAATCATAAGCTACGTTATGGTTTTGTTGAGCCATGACACCTATGACAGTTGCATCCTGAAAAGGCTTGTCTGGAAGACGAGAGCTTGGATAAACAGCCATGCAAAATATAGATGCGGTAGCTTGATAAAATATACCATCAAATCCCACTTCTAAAACAGCTTCTTCACTAAAGTGGTAGACCACTTCTGGAAAGTTTGTTAGGTTCTGAGCCATGGTACCTTCATAGCACAAACACCATCTACATTCCTTCGTGTCTACTATAGAATCACCCAATATCCTCTTCACCTCATTCCTAAACCTGTAATACGCTTCGTTCACCAGCCAAGTAGCCACACTTCCGGAGTCTATGATTACTCCAGATAGCTTGCTTTTATCTGTTATGTTTCTTATAAACACTTTCTTATCAATATCAAGCGTGTTTTCTCCAATGCTTATTTCTTGAAGATTTAAATAGTAATGTAATTCACTCATCTCCAGAGGTGTTGTATCTCCCTCTAAGCGTGCCTCATCTCCTAAGATCAAGCGATTATAGTTGTAGTTGGGATCATAAAAGTCCCCAATGCAGTAAGAGAATTTGTTTGCTAGTTGCCTCGCCATAGATAGCTTTTTCGGTCCAAGGCCAAAAACACCATTGATACCACCATCAATATATTCTTTGTTAACTTTACTACAACCAAATATTACTTCAGGAACAACAACTATATTTTCATCTGATTCGAAGAGGAGTTGCTCAGTAGCTGCATTTCCTGTTGATGGAGGAGCATTGACATATGAAATATTATAAGTGCACTGCTCATTTATACAACTAGAACTAGGAAAATATGAGCAGAACTCTGATTTGCAAGGCATACTGGCATATGTAGATGATTTTAAAGGATCTAACAATGGAATTGGACTACGTCGGGAAATATACCAATTTGGGGAGCATTGTACCCATAATAGGTTACTTGCAGTGTCCATGACGGCTAGTTGTGAGATCGCTGGATTGCCTATATAAAAACGTACTAGAAATAGCAAGCCCATGTCAGTCCCAGCAGCTAGATCAGTTTTGTAATTAGTGAAGCGTGCAAGTGAGTTTTCAAAAATGAATTTGGCTTTATCTTCTATGCTGTGGTGGGGGTTATGAAATGGGGAGTGAATAGAATTGCGGTGGATTAGTTTGGTGATCAATTTTGTAGGTTTGGTTTTGGCTTCTAAAACATTGGAGGCGTAGCAGAACATGGTGAAAGTTGCATACAGGAAGAATAGAAGCACAATTCTTGAGTGATGGATCGCCATGACTGAAATATATTGTTATGCTATTTCTCCAAAATGCACACAGCTTTATATAAGTCCCTGATTAGGGTTACTTGTGATAGAAGTGGAGATGGGGAAGCTTGATCAAATGGATGCATGGAAACACAAATAATATATGATATTACAAAAAAATGAATAGTAAGATAGTTCATGCATTTGGTTTGATCCAACCTCTTCAAACTTGCCCATGCAATTTAAGTGTGGCCATCACGCAATTTCACGTTAATGTTTTTTCAATAGATAAATGGTGATATGTAAATTAAATAAAAGATATAAAATTAAAATTATAGCAGAATTCATGTAAATTAAAATAAATATCTTTGTATAGAGAACAAATTTTAGTCAACTATGAGCTAATAATGGATGCTTTCCCATTTTCAAACTGAGTAACTAGTTTTTATCGAAAATTTTTGTTTTTATAATGTGTACAGATATCTAATGAATCAAACTATTTTTTTTTTTAATAAAGTTACAAAATTATAGAAGATTAAAAAGAGTTGAATCTAAAACCTTGAGTGCAATAAATCAAAAATATTTATATTATGTACTTATATGACATGTAGGAGTATGAAATTAAAAATTAGAAATTAGAAATTATTACAATTAATTTAGACTCCAATAAAAATTTAAAACATGTCATTATAGTAAAAATATTCCTTTTATCATGAGGTATAATTTATTCCAAGAAGCCCTAGTGACAAGAGTAAATAAAGTTCGCACTCCAAGGTTTAACCTGGTGGAAAGTGCATCCTGTACTCTTGAAAGGTCTAAGGTTCGACTCCCCCAACCCCCTATTTCAAAAAAAAAAAAAAGAGTAAATAAAGTTCACTTGATATAAGGGATTAACTTTTATTTCGAATAAACATTTTACCCAAGAAAATGCACAACCTTATTGTAAACTCGATGTATTAAAAAAGAAGAGATACATGAAGAATGATTTGTCTATATCTAAAAGGATTTCTTTTTTATTTTCTCTCTCTTTCTCTTCCCACTTAAATCAGTTGGTAATTAACTGGAAATTTGTGAATATATTCTTCAGCTTATTATGTTGCCAAATCTATGTTAGTTGGTGAGATTGATGCTAAATTATTTAGTCATGTTGGTTGATGATCTATGTTATTTTTTAATTTAATCATAAATCATTACTTTATTATTTTAAATTAACATAAAATATTATATTTTAAAGTATAATTGAAATTCAAATTAAAAAAAAAAATTAAAATCAAAATCAAAATATAAATATAAATAAAACTAGAACTAAAATCGAAAATCAAACACTTCTAATTTGTATGTATTAATACACTCTAAACAAAGTAATACATAATAAACATTAATTATAGCTAACCTTCATAAACTTCACAATCAATACTCTCAAAATATAATTTCTTCTCATGCAAATCATAAGCTATGTTATGGTTTTGTTGAGCCATGATGCCTATAACGGTGATATCCCAGAAATGCTTATAAGGAAGATGAGAACTTGGATAAACAGCCATGCAGAATGTAGATGTTGTAGCTTCATAAAATATGCCATCAAACCCTACTTCTAGATCAGCTTCTTCACTAAAGTGGTACACCACTTCTGGAAAGCCTTTTAGGTCTTCATTCATATTACCTTTGTAGCACAAACACCATCTACATTCATCCATGTCTTCTATGATAGAATCACTCAATATCCTCTTTACTTCATTCCTAAACTTGTAATAAGCTTCGTTAATCAGCCAAGTAGCAATACTTCCCGAGTCTATGATTACTCCAGTGAGCTTGCTTTGATCTGTTAAGTTTCTTTTGAACACATTCTTATCAATATCAAGCTTGTTATCTCCTATGCTTATTCCTTGTAGGTTTAAATAGTAATGTACTTCACTCATTTCTAGAGATGTTGCATCGCCCTCTAAACGCGCCTCATCTCCTAAGATTAAGCGGTTATAGTTGTAGTTGGGATCATAAAAGTCACCAATACAGTAGGAGAATTTGTTTGCTAGTTGCCTGGCCATAGAAATATTTTCTGGTCCAAGGCCAAAAACACCATTAATACCATTATCAATATATGTCTTCTCAACAGTGCTGCAGCCAAATATTACTTGAGAAACAATAACTATATTTCCGTCTGATTCAAAGAGGAGTTGCTCAGTAGCTGCATTTCCTACTGATGTAGGAGCATTGACATATGATATGTTATAAGTGCAATGCTTCTTGATACAACTATTATCAGGAAAATGCCTGCAAAATTTTGATTTGCAGAGAATGTTGGCATATGTCGATGATTTTATAGGATCTAACAATGGAATTGGACTGCGTCGAGCAGAGCATTGTACCCATAGTAGGCTACTCGCTGTGTCCATGACGGCTAGCTGCGGGATGGTGGGGTTGCCTATGTAAAAACGTACTAGAAATATGAACCACATATGAGTTCCAGGAATCAAATAAGTTTTGTAATTATGATTAGCGAAGCGAGCAAGTGAACTTTCAAAAATGAATTTGGCTTTATCTTCTATGCTGTGGTGGGGGTTATGAAATGGGGAGTGAATAGAATTGCGGTGGATTAGTTTGGTAATCAATTTTGTAGGTTTGGTTTTGGCTTCTGAAACATTGGAGGCATAGCAGAAAATGATGGAAGTTGCATATAGGAAGAATAGAAGCACAATTCTTACGTGATGGATCGCCATGACTGAAATATATTGTTATACTATTTCTCCACAATGTACACAGTTTTATATAAGTCCCTGATTAGGGTTACTAGTCGTAGAAGTGGAGATGGTGAAACTTGATCAAATGGATGCATGGAAACACAAATAATATGTGATATTACAAAAAAATGAATACTAAGATAGTTCATGTATTTGGTTTGATCCAACCTCTCCAAACTTGTGCATGCAGTTTCTCTTTCCAATTTTTTTTTTCAGTTGATAAATGGAAACATGATGCATAAAATGGTTCAAATTGGTTCAGCTTTTACTGTGACACTGTGGTAGCTTGCATATGCTTCATAAATCTTTAAACAAATGCAAAGAGATAGAGATACACATTTTTGTTTCCTGCTACCTTCCAGAAACACCATCATAATCCTTCTGCACCTTTTTAACATTCCTATCCTCATTATTAATTTCTTTTCAATCATATTAAATAAAATAATACAATTTTTTCTGACATGTCACAACATAAACACAAATATATTTCGCTAATATTTCATATCAGTGAAGTGGCAAATATATAAATAATTAATAATAACAGATAAAAGAAAATATTGTTAAAATCAGAATACATATATTTCAATACTACATATAATTTTTTAAAAAAATTTCGATCCATCCTCTTTTAGTGATTTTAGTCTGATTTGCGTTTGTATGATTTGAATCTCAAATTCAATTAGCGCAATTAAAATTTTGAATCCAAACCCAATTTAAATCATAGCAATTCACAATGTTTCATTATGGAAGCAAATTGTTTGTTATAATAAGTCTTCTTTCCTACAGATTGATAAAGGATTTTGGTTACTTGGAAAATGGTGAAAGTGGTTACATGTGATGCCAAGGAATAGGACAAGACAACATATAAACATATTTTCCAAGAAATTCAAAAAGAAAATGAAGAATGCAGCTTCTAAAAGTCAAAAGTAGGAATTGGAAATTCACCTACTGGTAACAGTTTTAGGGATTCTAATATTTTAATCCTGGGCATCGAAGTGCAACAGTTTATCAAAAAATAATAATATTTAGGATATGTTTTCTCAAAGAAGTTGCTTTTTTTTAAAAAAAAAACAAACTTATTTTTATTGTTTAGTAATAATTTTTAAAAATAAAATAAATAGCATTGTTGTATACAAATTTAGTGATATCAACAAAATTTTTAAAATTTTAAAAAATGACTTTTTAAGAGAAAGCTATTTCTCTTTAATAAAAAAAATTATTCTCATTAACTAATTTTTTAACTTTATTAAAATTAATTTTTTATTTATTTGAATGTATATTGTACCGGTCCGACTCAAATTTACCCAAATAATTTTTGTATCATTATTCCACTTGTAAACATGTAAATCTTTAATTTACCGTAAAACCGAAACCTGTAAATTTTTAATTTACCATAAACCGCCGAGGTAAGATTCTATCCCAAGTATACAGCTGATCGTGACATTCTTTTCTGCTAAATTTGCAATGGTATTATCACAACTGAATCGGATATAATTACTAAATTAGTACCGGACTCTTAGGTATCGTAGTTTGTTAGTAACTTGAGCAGTTTCACCTCGTCTCATACGGTAGTCCTTTTCTCGCAGATCCACTAATCTGCACAATTTATCTGATCCAGGCGGCTCTTGTCCCAAGCATAATGAAACATTGTTTAATACAACAATTTGCAGACAAATCAAAATTTTGCAGGCATTTTCCTGATAATAGTTGTATCGACACATGCCAACATTCTGTGCCGTATTAGTAGTCAAGTAAGAGGTGGACTTGATCTACAAGCTAGTTTAATTTCATTTTCTGAAGGTTGACAAAAGTCTATGTTTCTATTTTGCAGCTCATTTGTTGTGTCAGCTGGAGTACTTAGAATTTTTGGGCAAGAAGTTGCTGAACTTCCCCTAGTTGCAACAAGTAATGGTAATCAGGGGAAGGTGAGCTTATCATGTGGATGTTGTGCATTATGCCTGGTTAATTTCATTTGTATTGTCCTTGAGCCTTCCTAAGTCCATTAAGAAAAGTTCGCTTATTTTGCATTTGGCTCAACCATGTTTGTTGAAATGTACTGTAATAGTTTTATGTATTATAGTTTTAGCCGTTGGACTATAGTGCTTTCTAAAGCTTTATTTATGGAGCAATTTACTTTCTCAGGGATATTTCCAATTATTGTTCTCCTGCATAGAGAAGTTGCTGGCTTTTTTAAATGTTCAGGGCGTTGTGCTCCCTGCTGCTGAAGAAGCAGAATCTATATGGACTGATAAATTCGGTTTTCAAAAGATAAAACCAGATCAGGTACATCATATCTAATTACCAAACGTGCACATGCATCTCTATATTAACCTAATCTTTTTGAACATCAAGGGCAACTGGATTTTAAAAGCCTAATCTTTTTGAACCTTAAATATAAACTTTGTACAATTGTAGTCATAAATCAAACCTAATTTTATGAAAATTAAATTTTTGTACTTTCATAATTTTCTTTCTTTTTTGTTTGAGACAATATAAAAACCTCAGTTATGCCTTGTAATTGGTATCAAAGTGACAGAATCACTATATATAACAACAATAAAATCACAATATTTGCTCCTCCAGATGAAGAAGCTCTTGGCCTTGTTTCTTGGTTACCATGTTGCAAAATCCAAGATTGACAAAGAAGCTTTTGATTCAGGACAGCTATCTGAGGGCTCTGAGATACTTGCGTTGTATATTAATCTAGATATTGTTAAGGTCAGTAGGCTTAACGTCACAGCACCCAAGAGTGGCTGTCCTTCCATATATCAATGGCGTAAAGATAAAAAAATAGAACATCTACAATGATGGGAGCGTGCTTGTTCATGGGGTTGAAGACACCTTTCACCCCGAGATTCGTTTTCCAACTGAATGTGTGAATCAACAGCATATGGATTTCTTCATGCGTATGCTCTTCACTGCCTTTGGTAAGGCCAAAAACATTTTCTTTCAGCCATTCTAATTTTCTATCTATTAATAGATTTTCTCTTTTACTTGCAAACATCCATATCTTTGTTTAGTATGTTTCCATGTAATTACCGATATTTGTTATGGCATCTGTGTAGGTTTCGTTATGGCATCTGTGTAGGCATATAATGCCGAAAATTATACATGTGAAAAAGAGGAATGCAATTCTTGAATGGATTGCCATCCTGAGTCCGTGATTGCCATTTGTTTGGAATCCAATTTTCCCTTTCTTGTAAATATTACAGTCCCATTTTAAGTAATTTTTGTGAAAAAATTTTGTTCGTCTTATCTTTTTTTTTTAAAAAAAGCTTTGTCGTCGTCTATTATATATTAATATTCCCAATGCATTTTTCAGTTTGTATAATGGAAGATTAATAATTCAGTTTTGAAGTGTGTCCAAACCAATTAGTTGCGTGATTGGACTCTGCTGCAAGAAAGACGATTAGTTTGGCTTCTTCAATGATTGGGTGTATGAGTTGATTAAAATTCAAATCCAACCAAAACTCCACTCTATATAAAAACTGCTGCCTCTTTTAATATATCCCACAACTACACTGCTAATCTAATGGCATCTACTTCTCTTGTACCCTTTTTAATTGTTTTGGTTTTCCTTCAGTTGAATCAGATATCGTCGGCACAGTGTGAAGAGCCGCCGCGAGGTGAGGTTAGATATCCAGATATACGTCATTTGGTATTGTACAAGTATGGGGCATATGCAGATAATTCAAAAGGAGGTTGTCACAAGGAATTTTTCCCATCAGATGATGAGGTGACAGTGATCATAAATAATATTACAAAAGCCTTATGGGATGCTGGTTATAAGATCATGTCTTTGATTCTTGAGAAAAGGCTAATCTCAGTTACGCCTTATAATTGGTATCAACGTGATAGAATCACTATATATAAAAACAATACAATCACTATATTTGCTCCTCCAGATGAAGAAGCTGCTGGCATTGAGAACTATGAGTTTCTTGGTTATCAGATTGCAAAATCCAAGATTGACAAAGAAGCTTTTGATTCAGGACGCCTGTTTGAGGGGTCTGAGATACTTACGTTGGATATTAATTCAGATGTTAAGGTGAGTACTCTAAAGGTAACAGAACCCAAGAGTGGTTGTCCATCCATCAATGGCGTAAAGATCACAAAATGGAACATTTACAACGATGGGAGTGTGGTTGTTCATGGGGTTGAAGATTTCTTTCATCCCAAGTTTCGTTTCCCGAGCGGATTTGACGATCAATGGGAGAAGGAATCCCTCAAGGATACCTTTAGTAAGGTGTTAAATGGCTCTCCTTGAAATATCAAACAATCGCTACAACTTGAAGAACTCCAGGCCTGCATATTCCAACATCTATTGGCTAGTATTTAGTTTTGTTTTTTTCTTTTAAAAGATTTTTTTCTATTTAATTCCATTAGAATTTTTTTTCTCTCATGTTTGGTTTTTTTTTTCTCTTTAATTCCATGTTTATAATTTTTTTTCTCTCATACTAGGTTTTTTTTCGTCTACTGATTAATCAAGTTACGGGGAAATATAATTATAAACTATCTTTTATATTTTCGTACTATAAGATTGATTAATTATTAAATAATTAATCCTTCATCATAGAAATTATAAAATATAAATATTGTTTAAAAATAATAAATTTATATTATTTTTGATATATATTAAACATGAAGATTTTAGAAAATTAATAATTTATTAAAAGGAGCAGAGTGACCAATAATAAGAAGTGGATGAAAAAGGAAGCATCGGTGTTTTTAAGAGAGTGGTAAAAAGGAGAAAACTTAAAGCAACCAATAACAATAAAAAGATGGCAGAACCCACGATATGCTTATTTAGTTCTTTAAAATCATATATAGAAAAGATCAAAATACATAGAAAACATTGTTAAAATTCCTCTATCTGAATAAGACGAACCCAATAAAACATTAATAAAAGCTAACCCTCATAAACTTGACAATCAATACTCTCCAGATATAATTTCTTCTCTTGCAAATCATAAGCTACGTTATGGTTTTGTTGAGCCATGACACCTATGACAGTTGCATCCTGAAAAGGCTTGTCTGGAAGACGAGAGCTTGGATAAACAGCCATGCAAAATATAGATGCGGTAGCTTGATAAAATATACCATCAAATCCCACTTCTAAAACAGCTTCTTCACTAAAGTGGTAGACCCTGGAAAGTTTGTTAGGTTCTGAGCCATGGTACCTTCATAGCACAAACACCATCTACATTCCTTCGTGTCTACTATAGAATCACCCAATATCCTCTTCACCTCATTCCTAAACCTGTAATACGCTTCGTTCACCAGCCAAGTAGCCACACTTCCGGAGTCTATGATTACTCCAGATAGCTTGCTTTTATCTGTTATGTTTCTTATAAACACTTTCTTATCAATGTCAAGCGTGTTTTCTCCAATGCTTATTTCTTGAAGATTTAAATAGTAATGTAATTCACTCATCTCCAGAGGTGTTGTATCTGTTAGATAATAATGCAAAAATATTTACTGCACTTTTACTGTTAGTTTTAATAAGTCAATGTTTGTTATTTTAGTTCCTATTTTATTGTTGACGTGAGATATTTAGTATCCACGAAATCTGGGTTTTTGATCATTTTGTGATTGTATTTAAAGAGCATTTGATGAATAAAAGGAGATCCCATTTTTTCCCTCATATTCTCTGTTCTGCTCTGTTTTTATTAACATCTGGTATCAGAGCCTGGTTCTCGTCCAGATGGCTTATAATTCAGTAGGAGTTAATCTCTCACAACCTTCGGTTCCAATCCTTCGAGGAATCGACAATTATGATATCTGGAGTGTCAAAATGAAAACTCTTTTCCTTTCTCAAGAGTTATGGGATTTTGTGGAGAATGGTTACAACGAAACAGCATCCGCTGAAACTCTCAAAGACTTGCTGAAGAAAGATAACAAAGCTCTTTTCCTCATCCAACAAGCTGTAGATGATGCTATTTTTCCTCGAATTTCTGCTGCAACAAAAGCGAAAGTAGCATGGGATATACTTCACACTAACTACCAAGGTGTTGAGAAGGTGGTTACAGTAAAGCTGCAGACACTTCGCAGGAAGTTTGATTGCTTTGTTATGAAGGATAGCGAGTCTATGCATGAATATTTCAATAGAGTAATGGAAGTTGTAAACCAAATGCGAAAGTACGGGGAGCGATTGTCTGATCAAAAGGTTGTGGAGAAAATTTTGCGGAGTTTGCCCAAGAAGTACGAGTCTGCCGTAGCTGCAATAGAAGAATCGAAGAACTTAAGCACCCTGACTATTGATGAGTTGATGGGTTCTTTACAATCCCATGAAGATAGGCACCGCGGTTACGAAGAAGATGATGTAGAAAAAGCCTTTCATGCCAAGTTGCAGATATCTAAAGAAGGAGAAAATTATAGCAATGACCATAATAATCGCGGTGGACATTCTTCGCATGGAAGAAGAGGAGGCAGAGGTAACAGAGGGGGTGGACGAGCTGGTGGTCAGAGTCAGAATTACAACACTGAAACCAGTAAAGGTGAAAATCGTTCCCGTAATTTTACATGCTATAATTGCGGGAAACAAGGTCATATAGCGAAGTATTGTCGACAGAAAGGAAATCAAGCAAATTTGGTCGAGCAAGAGAATAAAGATGAATGTGAAAGTTTATTTCTTGCTGCCTTGGCTACTAAAGAATGTGATTCTAATGTGTGGTATATGGACAGTGCTAGCAGTAAACATGTGACTGCTAATTTGGGGGCTTTTGTTTGTTTGGATAAGTCCTTCAAATCCAATGTTAAAATGGCGGATGGAACAATTCGTCAAGCCCATGGCAAAGGAATTGTGAAGATGAATGATTGTGAGATTAAAGATGTTCTCTACGTGCCTGATTTGGACTCAAGTCTTTTAAGCGTCGGTCAATTTATGAGAAAAGGGTATTCACTCCTGTTTGAAGATTTCTCCTGCAGCGTATTTTCAGATGCAACAAAAAAGAATATGTTATTTCGCGTCCCAATGAGCGACAATAATATGTTCCCTCTTGATCTTGATGACCAACAGAAAGCACTGGCAGTTTCATTAGAAGATGATGATTGGTTGTGGCATCACAGGTATGGACATTTAAACTTTACCAGCTTAAGTTTAATGTCTAAAACTAATTTGGTGGATGGATTACCTGTCATACATTCTGTTGATGATGTGTGTGAAAGTTGTGTGATTGGAAAACATCATAGAGATTCTTTTCCCAAAGGCAAAAGCAGAAGAGCTTCTCAAACAGCTGAACTTATACATGCTGATGTTTACGGGCCGATGCGTACTTCATCTCTTAATGGCAGCAGGTACTTTGTTGTCTTTGTAGATGATTATAGTCGAATGACTTGGGTTTTCTTTCTTAAAAATAAATCAGAGGTGCTGCCAACATTCAAGAAATTCAGGAGCGTGATTGAAAAACAAAGTGGCAATGCAGTAAAAATTTTGCGGACGGATCGAGGAGGTGAATTTATCTCTGCAGAATTTGACAAATTATGTGAAGATTTTGGGATTCAAAGGCAGCTTACAGCAAGTTATACTCCCCAACAGAATGGGGTGGCGGAGAGGAAAAATAGAAGTCTTGTGGAGATGGCCAAGAGTATGTTGAAAGCCAAAAATCTTCCAAAAAGTTTTTGGGCAGAAGCTATTCATACTGCTGCCTACATTCTTAACCGGAGTTCTACATCAGCTTTATCAAATCAAACACCATTTGAAGCTTGGAATGGGTGGAAACCAAAGGTAAAACATTTTAAGATCTTTGGTTGTGTTGCTTATGTGTTAGTGCCATCTCAAAAGAGAGGAAAACTTGATGAAAATAGTGTGAGGTGTATTTTTGTGGGTTACAGTATGGAAACTAAAGGTTATCGTTTTTATGATCCTCTTTACAAAAAATTAATAATTAGCCGTGATGTCATTTTTGATGAGAAAAGTGAATGGAGTTGGAGTGAGATGCAGCCAGGGGTACATTTTTCACAAAATAATGAAGAATTTATTCCTGAACAAATTCAAAATGAAGGTAACAATGGTGGTTCAGATTCATCATCTCCAAATACTCCCATTTCCAGTCCTTCTAGTTCGACATCATCCTCTTCATCAAGTACACCTCCACGAAAATGGAGATCCTTACAGGAGGTTTATGAGCAACTTGATGAATGTCATCTTGTGGTCACTCAAGAACCAAGCAGTTTTGAAGAAGCAACAAAAATCATAGAATGGCAAAAGGCAATGGATGAAGAGATGGATGCCTTAGAGAAAAACAAAACGTGGGAGTTGGTTGACTTGCCATTTGGTAAAGAAGTTGTGGGGCTGAAATGGGTGTACAAGGTAAAACACAAGCCTGATGGGTCTATCCAGAGACACAAAGCTCGGTTAGTTGCACGTGGTTATATGCAGCGTGAAGGTGTTGACTTCGAAGAAACATTTTCTCCAGTGGCAAGGTTTGACACTATTCGAGCTACTCTTTCTATTGCTGCTTATCTTAACTGGAAAGTTTTTCAGTTTGATGTCAAATCGGCCTTTTTAAATGGTATTTTGGAAGAAGAGGTTTATGTGCAACAACCGAAGGGCTATGAAATTTCTGGTGAAGAAAAGAAAGTGTACAGGTTGAAGAAAGCTCTCTACGGCCTCAAGCAGGCTCCGAGGGCCTGGTATGGGAGAATCGACTCACATTTTTGCAGAAATGGTTTTCAAAAGAGTGCAAGCGAGCCCACTTTGTATGTCAAGAGAAAAGCAGACAATGAGGTATTGATCATTTGCCTTTATGTGGATGACTTAATCTATACTGGAAATAGTATTGAGTTATCCACTGAATTTAAGAAGATTATGGTGACCGAATTTGATATGACTGATTTGGGACTCATGAGTTATTTTTTGGGTTTGGAAGTGAGTCAAGGTAAAGCTGGAATTTTTGTTTCACAACAAAAATATGTGAATGATCTGCTTACAAAATTTAACATGAAAGATTGCAATTCAGTCACAACTCCAATGATCACAAACCATAAATATTGCTTGGATGATGGAGAAGAGAAAGTAGATTCTCAATTATATCGGAGTTTGGTGGGAAGTTTACTTTATTTGACGAATAGTCGTCCGGATATTTTGCAAGCAACTAGTCTCCTGTCAAGATTTATGCAAAGTCCGAGCAAGGTTCATTTTGGTGCTGCGAAGAGAGTGTTAAGATACTTAAAGGGAACCTCTTCTTATGGGCTGTTCTATTCTAGCTCAGACAATTTTAAATTGTATGGTTTCTCTGACAGTGATTGGGCAGGTTCCTTGGATGACCGTAGAAGTACTACAGGATATTTATTCTTGCTTGGGTCTAGTGCCATATCCTGGAGTTCTAGAAAACAACCATCCACAGCATTATCGTCGTCTGAAGCTGAATATATGGCAGTCACCTCAGCAACTTGTCAAGCTGTTTGGCTCAGACGAATTCTGCAAGATATGAAGTTTGAGCAGAAAGAAGCAACTGTTATCTACTGTGATAATCAGTCCACAATTTCAATGGCCAAAAATCCAGTTCATCACCAAAGGACAAGGCACATTGATATTCGTCATCATTTTATAAGGGAGCAGGTTGCGGAAGGAAGTATCCAGTTAGAGTTTTGCAATTCAAGAGAGCAAGTAGCTGATTTGTTTACAAAAGCTCTTCCTCTTGAGAAGTTTGCATATCTCAGAGATAAGTTACAAGTTATAGATTTTTGCATTAAGGAGGAGTATGTTAGATAATAATGCAAAAATATTTACTGCACTTTTACTGTTAGTTTTAATAAGTCAATGTTTGTTATTTTAGTTCCTATTTTATTGTTGACGTGAGATATTTAGTATCCACGAAATCTGGGTTTTTGATCATTTTGTGATTGTATTTAAAGAGCATTTGATGAATAAAAGGAGATCCCATTTTTTCCCTCATATTCTCTGTTCTGCTCTGTTTTTATTAACAGTATCTCCCTCTAAGCGTGCCTCATCTCCTAAGATCAAGCGATTATAGTTGTAGTTGGGATCATAAAAGTCACCAATGCAGTAAGAGAATTTGTTTGCTAGTTGCCTCGCCATAGATAGCTTTTTCGGTCCAAGGCCAAAAACACCATTGATACCACCATCAATATATTCTTTGTTAACTTTACTACAACCAAATATTACTTCAGGAACAACAACTATATTTTCATCTGATTCGAAGAGGAGTTGCTCAGTAGCTGCATTTCCTGTTGATGGAGGAGCATTGACATATGAAATATTATAAGTGCACTGCTCATTTATACAACTAGAACTAGGAAAATATGAGCAGAACTCTGATTTGCAAGGCATACTGGCATATGTAGATGATTTTAAAGGATCTAACAATGGAATTGGACTACGTCGGGAAATATACCAATTTGGGGAGCATTGTACCCATAATAGGTTACTTGCAGTGTCCATGACGGCTAGTTGTGAGATCGCTGGATTGCCTATATAAAAACGTACTAGAAATAGCAAGCCCATGTCAGTCCCAGCAGCTAGATCAGTTTTGTAATTAGTGAAGCGTGCAAGTGAGTTTTCAAAAATGAATTTGGCTTTATCTCCTATGCTGTGGTGGGGGTTATGAAATGGGGAGTGAATAGAATTGCGGTGGATTAGTTTGGTGATCAATTTTGTAGGTTTGGTTTTGGCTTCTAAAACATTGGAGGCGTAGCAGAAAATGGTGAAAGTTGCATACAGGAAGAATAGAAGCACAATTCTTGAGTGATGGATCGCCATGACTGAAATATATTGTTATGCTATTTCTCCAAAATGCACACAGCTTTATATAAGTCCCTGATTAGGGTTACTTGTGATAGAAGTGGAGATGGTGAAGCTTGATGAAATGGATGCATGGAGCCACAAATAATATGTGATACTACAAGAAAATGAATAGTAAGATAGTTCATGCATTTGGTTTGATCCAACCTCTCCAAACTTGCCCATGCAATTTAAGTGTGGCCATCTGCAATTTCACGTTAATGTTTTTTCAATAGATAAATGGTGATATGTAAATTAAATAAAAGATGTAAAATTAAAATTATAGCAGAATTCATGTAAATTAAAATAAATATCTTTGTATAGAGAAGAAATTTTAGTTAACTACCAGCTAATAATGGATGTTTTTCCATTTTCAAACCGAGTAACTAGTTTTTATCGAAAATTTTTGTTTTTATAATATGTACATATATCTAATGAGTTAAACTTTTTTTTTTTAAACAAAGTGACAAAATCATAGAAGATTGAAGAGAGTTGAATCTAAAATGTATGAGTGCAATAAATAAAAAATATTTATATTATATACTTATATTACACGTAGGAGTATGGAATTAGAAATTAAAAATCTTCAATAAAAATTTAAAACATGTCATAAGAATATTATTTTTGTCATGAGATATAATTCATTGCAAGAAGCCCTCTGAGTGCTAAGAGTAAACAAAGTTCATTTGATATAAGGGATTAACTCTCTTATTTCGGATGAACTTTTTTACCAAAGAAATGTGCAACTTGATTGTAAACCCAACGTATCTAAGAAAAAGAGATAGACTAAAAGGATTTAATTATATTTAACTAGTTCGAAATAATATTTTGAGTACTACGGGAAGCTGAAGTACCCCTACACGCTTGAATTGTGATAAGAGAATCTTCTTCTATAATAGAGCGAAAAAAGCCTATACTTTTAGCAAAAAAAGTGTTTTTTGACAGCAATGTTCTCTAATTGTAAGGGGTCTGAGATAAAGACCCGCGAATAACAACACCAGTCATAACACTTCTGGAAGGAACACGAACAATAACCGCAGAGACTCTTGAATTCGAATTTTTATCCCAAGTTGCATCAAAGTTAAGCTATACGAAACCGGGAGGAGGAGGTTGCCAAGAATGTTGAGGTTAATGAACTAACAGCTGTTGATCCACTTCTGATTGATGCAGGAAAAGATGAGGGTTGGAGATGGCTTCTCTAAAATCATCTCGACTTTTGATTGCCAAACTAATAGACTCTTCGGCTGATTTAGATATTTGATTGACTTTTGATTGCCAAATTAACAGACTCTTCAGTTGATTTAAATATTTGATTGAAAGTGAAAGTATTCCTATCTTTCCATATTTGATAAAGATTCAAGAGATTAATTTATAAACTTTTTAAAAATCTGAAATATTCCTGCTTCACACGAAATTAGGACAGGACTGGAGTAAAATAAACAGATTTCTTAACAATTAAATCAGGTTTTAAAATTAAATTGAGCTACTCAATAAATTGAATGTTTAAATTGATTTTACTCTGTCAATTATTTCTATTTAAACTGAATTCTAATAATCCATTGTAAAATATATTTAACTTTTCTCTATTAGTGGTGTGAGCTTTCAGAAAGATCAATCAATTTTTTTTAGAGTAATTTTTATTAAGTACGACTTTTTCATTTGTACTCCATATATACTTGAACCATAGAATGCGCTTTTTTCTTAAATTTTTTATTTAATTTGTTTCCATTGTTAACATATAATCACATAATTATAAACATTATCAAATATGTAAATTCTTTTTAATAATTAATTATTTTCACTTAGAAGATCAATGTTTAGGTAAGGGTGCATGGAGATTTTGGAGTATTTTCATGCTAAGTTTTTTCCTTAGATTAAAAATTAAAATAAATAATTTTTCTTTAAAAATAGAACTATATTCTTAATTGATATTTCTGATTTATTTTAGGAGATAGGATATTAGATAGAAAATTATCTGAATAAAGTAATACATAATAAAACATTAATTACAGCTAACCTTCATAAACTTCACAATCAATACTCTCAAAGTATAATTTCTTCTCTTGCAAATCATAAGCTATGTTATGGTTTTGTTGAGCCATGATGCCTATAACGGTGATATCCCAGAAATGCTTATCAGGAAGATGAGAACTTGGATAAACAGCCATGCAGAATGTAGATGTTGTAGCTTCATAAAATATGCCATCAAACCCTACTTCTAGATCAGCTTCTTCACTAAAGTGGTACACCACTTCTGGAAAGCCTTTTAGGTCTTCACTCATTTCACCTTTGTAGCACAAACACCATCTACATTCATCCATGTCTTCTAAGATAGAATCACTCAATATCCTCTTCACTTCATTCCTAAACTTGTAATAAGCTTCGTTAATCAGCCAAGTAGCAATACTTCCCGAGTCTATGATTACTCCAGTTAGCTTGCTTTGATCTGTTAAGTTTCTTTTGAACACATTCTTATCAATATCAAGCTTGTTATCTCCTATGCTTATTCCTCGTAGGTTTAAATAGTAATGTACTTCACTCATTTCTAGAGATGTTGCATCGCCCTCTAAACGCGCCTCATCTCCTAAGATTAAGCGGTTATAGTTGTAGTTGGGATCATAAAAGTCACCAATACAGTAGGAGAATTTGTTTGCTAGTTGCCTGGCCATAGAAATATTTTCTGGTCCGAGGCCAACAACACCATTAATACCATTATCAATATATGTCTTCTCAACAGTGCTGCAGCCAAATATTACTTGAGAAACAACAACTATATTTCCGTCTGATTCAAAGAGGAGTTGCTCAGTAGCTGCATTTCCTAGTGATGTAGGAGCATTGACATACGATATGTTATAAGTGCAATGCTTCTTGATACAACTATTATCAGGAAAATGCCTGCAAAATTTTGATTTGCAGACAATGTTGGCATATGTCGATGATTTTATAGGATCTAACAATGGAATTGGACTGCGTCGAGCAGAGCATTGTACCCATAGTAGGCTACTCGCTGTGTCCATGATGGCTAGCTGCGGGATTGTTGGGTTGCCTATGTAAAAACGTACTAGAAATATGAACCACATATGAGTTCCAGGAATCAAATAAGTTTTGTAATTATGATTAGCGAAGCGAGCAAGTGAACTTTCAAAAATGAATTTGGCCTTATCTTCTATGCCGTGGTGGGGGTTATGAAATGGGGAGTGAATAGAATTGCGGTGGATTAGTTTGGTGATCAATTTTGTAGGTTTGGTTTTGACTTCTGAAATAACGGAGACGTAGCAGAAAATGGTGAAAGTTGCATAGAGGAAGAAGAGAAGCACAATTCTTGAGTGTTGGATTGCCATGACTGAAATATATTATTATACTATTTCTCCACAATGTACACAGCTTTATATAAGTCCCTGATTAGGGTTCCTAGTCATAGAAGTGGAGATGGTGAAACTTGATCAAATGGATGCATGGAAACACAAATAATATGTGATATTACAAGAAAATGAATAGTAAGATAGTTCATGCATTTGATTTGATCCAACCTCTCCAACCTTGCCCATGCAGTTTCTTTTTCCATTTTTTTTTTCAGTTGATAAATGGTAACATGATGCATAAAATGGTTCAAATTGATAAAAAAGAAAAAAAAAAAAGAAAAAAAAAAAGAGCTAAGTTCTAGTGGACAGTTTGTGTGGTGGACTAGTGGATCTGAGTAGTGGACCACTACTGTCTAACAACTCAATAATTAAATTCGAATTATATATATTAGCCAAGCCCAAAATAAATTTGTTTGGGATAATCTTTTTACACAAAGTTTAGTTATTTCAAGGTGTAATTTTATTATAAAATTAAGAAATTAATTCTAAACTAACTTTAATTGAAGTAAAAGAACATTACATCATGTAAAAACGACATATATGAAAAAATTTTAAGTTATGGTATCATACCCAGCCCATAATAAAAAAGAAGGCCCATAAATTTATATATATATAAAATTATTATTATTAAAATAAAATTAAAAAAATAATAAATAAATAAATAAATATTAATAAAAAAATAACATTAAAGAGCTCTGGTTTCTTCCCGAAACCAGAGCCCCCGCGGAAGAAACCACAGCCCCCACTTTCCCTCCTCACCTCTTCTTCTCACAGAAACAGAGAAGCTCTGTTAATTTTACAAAAAAAAAAAATTTCCTTTTATTATTAATCCAAATTTCCTCTACCAATCAATCTATAGAATTTCAAAATTCTTAACTAAATCCTTATTTAAATTAATATTCTAATCAAAAATTCAATAATAATTTTTTATAAAAATTTCAATAATTGCATAAATGAATTTTATCTCTTTTATTCAAATTATTACGATATAATTTATTTTTAGTTGAACCCAATTAATAAAATTCTATATTTTTTTTGGATTAATGATTTTAATAGGATTAATCCAAATAATCTTTATAGTTTATTGTGTATTTTTATTGAACTTATAATTTTGAGAGGTCTAACTATATCAAAATATTATTAAATTTTTTTAAAAAATATATACATAAATATATTTAAAATTTTACATTTTACGTTTTATATTTTCATTCTAAAATATTTGTTATTACTTGATATATTATTTTTTTGTTAATTCCAGAGGAGGATCCATTTTTTAGGATAGATAATAGAGATAGTCTTACGATCTAAGATTATTTTGTTCTAGGATCCATTTTTTGATTCTTGGGTATTGTGGTTCGCTAGTACTTCGGGTGGCTCTACCTCGTCTCTCACGTTTGCGACCTCATGGTCGCAACCCCTTTCTCGCAGGCCCACTAGCTCCACACAATTTGTCTGACCTAGAGTGGCTCTGATTACAATTGAAACAGTCCGGCCCAAACTGACCCAAATAACTTTTGCACCCATTTTCCACTTGGTCCAAAATAATTAACCCAAATTATTTAGTAGTTTCGTGTTAGTTATTATATACAAATCAATTTTCTTTAAATCTATCGATGTGGGACAAATCAGCTGCCGCAAATTCGTAAACAAACAGCTGACCGTTACATATTTATATATGTATATATGATATTTTATTTATTTAAAATGAAAAAGGATAAAATGAATTTGCATTTCTTGAATGAATGAAAATTGAATTTAAAATATAACTGAATAAATAGCCGATTATATGCACCGAACAGATAACACCTTAATGATTTATTTTCAGTTTAGTATATATTTATACTGTTTTTGGGACAATGCTTGATATACAGACAATTTTTGAAGTGTATGTTAGGTGGTCACCCTTTGAAATAGTTCTGCACATGTGTATGACCAGTATTTTATTAGTTCTTAAGCCAATATTGTCATCATAGAGTTTAAGATACTAGCATTACTCTCATACTGTCATTATTTTATTTTATCACACCTGATATGCCAGCATTATCTATAGGAAGCATGTTATGAATTTATGTAGATTTTATTTTTCACATTTATAATTTTTTGATTTATTATCCATAAGTGAAATTTTAGCATTTTATATTCAGTTTATTTTATATTAATTGAATTAAATTGTATTTATTCTGCTGACTTATTTTAGCTAAATATTTGGTACTATTAAATATTTAAACTTTATCTTTTTTTCCTTTGTTATTTATTTATCCGCTCACTGAATCAATTGTACTCATCCCTTATACTTTTAATATTATAAATCATTTTTGGTGATCCACAGTAGTCTTCAACTTCTAGTTTTGTCCTTCCTTGCACTTCGTCCACTCAGAATTTAGTGGAGGTCGGGTCAATTCTAAGTTCTTTGTAATTTTTTTTGTAATTTTGAAAGATAATATATAAATTATATATTCAAGTGCTAGATATATTATGTTTGGTGTAAATATATTATGAATTGATTAAATCATCCACCGATCCCTTTTTCATATTTAATATTTTAAAATTATAACAGATTATACGAATTTATATATATATGAGAGAAAATTTCGTCAATTTTTCGAGTCATATTTATTTTTATAGATTAGACAATGAATGTGACATATGAGTACAAGCAACATGCAGTATGTTGAAAATACTACTGAAACAAAAAAAAGTAAATATTTAAATTTTATTCAAAATATGATTTCTAAACTTTAATAACTTTTTCAGAAAAATTTATGATAGGTAGCATGAAAAAGAAAATGATTAGAGCTGTATACAGTTCTTAAGAGCTCAAATTGAATTAAAAAATTATATTAAAATTGAAAAAATTAATATTATAAAAATTAAATTAAATTTATTTAATCATTTAATTTTAATTTTGATTTTTTGTTAATAAATATAGCATAACATCAAATCATATTTAAGATTGAGCAGTATTCGATTTAAACGGAAAAAAATCGATTGAATTAAATTAATTTAAAATTTTAATTTCATTTTTTATTTATTTCGGTTTAATTTAATTTTTAATTTCAAAATTTTCAGTTATTTTGATTTAATTCGATTTTGATAAAAAAAATTGAAAAAATCAAATCGATTAATGATAACAGTATATTATTTTTTATAACATAGAGAGATTAGATCATATTAAAATTAAAATATTTTAATTAAATTTTAAAATACTAAAAATGAAGTATAAAAAATAAAAAAATTTATTAAGAATTTAAATTGATCAAATTGAATTAAATTAAATCAAATCAAATCAGTTCGATTTAATTTCTGATCAAAATTAATTCGATTTAATTTTTATAAATATTAAAATTTTAATTTTTAATTTATTTAATTCTATTCGATTTCCGAGTCTAACTACCGAATGCTAAGCCCTAATCATATTACATCTTTGAGTCAAAGACAGTCTTTGATGTAACCGTCATCTAAGTGCTATAGTAAAGACTTAAATTGGTCGAGCTGTGGTAGCTTGCATATGCTTCATAAATTTATAAACAAATGCAAAGAGATAGAGATACACATTTTTGTTTCCTGCTACCTTCCAAAAACACCATCATAATCCTTCTGCACCTTTTTAACATTCCTATCCTCATTATTAATTTCTTTTCAATCATATTAAGTAAAATAATACAATTTTTTCTGACAATCACAAGCATATTTTGCTAATATTTCATATCAGTGAGTGGCAAATATATAAATAATTAGGAAGCTAATTAATATCTGCAAATTGCAGTGCTTGCAATTTGTAGTAATGAACAACCTTTGAAAGGGATTATTGCTAATTAAAGACATCTTAGTCTTGAACCTATCTATCCAAAGGTGGAGTGCCCACAAACTAGTGTTATCCACGTATTGGCGGCCATGTAGGTTTTTTTTTTCTTTTTTAGCTCATCCTTGCTTTTGCTTTTGATCCCTATTACATAGATACTTAACCTTTTGCCACCTTTGCTCCTCATATAAGAAGATTGAACCCTCTCTGATGTTTTCAGGACAATAATGGCTTCCCAAGCAACAGCTACTCAAGAAGTCAATAAATACCGTAAAGGGACTTGGCTAGAGGAAGAAGATGAGCAATTAGTGACTTTTGTAACCCTTTTCGGGGATCGAAAATGGGATTTCATAGCAGAAGCATCTGGTAGATTTTCTACATAGGATAGATTCAAGATGTTCATTTCTTGATTTTTGTGATGAATTCTGTCGTAAACTGTTTTTAAATTATTTGCAGGTCTAAAGAGGACAGGCAAGAGTTGCAGGCTGCGATGGCTGAATTACCTCCGCCCTAATCTTAAGCGTGGTCAGATAAGTGCTGAAGAAGAGCAAATTATTGTCCAGCTTCATGAGCTATGGGGTAACAAGTAATGTTGCCTTCTGCTAGTGCATGCAGTTTAATTACAAAGAAATATTTCTTGAGTACTGATAGAGTAATATTTATTCTCTTGCAGGTGGTCAAAGATTGCTCGAAGGTTGCCTGGAAGAACCGACAATGAGATCAAGAACTACTGGAGAACTCATCTGAAAAGGAAACTGCAAGCTCAAGAAGGTGCAATGCATATTAATTTACCCCTACTCAAATACAATTTTCTCTTTTATACTTAATTACAAAGTAATTTTCCATGCTTTGTGGCAGGAAAGCAAGATTTCTTATATCAGAAAACGGATCCAAGTTCCTGGAATTATGACATGGAAGAGTATAAATCTGTAGGAACGACAGATTCCTCCTTGGACCAGAACTATGAGTTATCGAGTTTCACATACTTGAATTCACCATATGAAACAAGGTTACATGATTGGATGTCATCAGAGTTATCAGGTGATAAAACTGAAGTGAAAATTCATGGGGATTGTGGAGGTTTTGATTCGAATTTCTGTTATCTGAAATGGAATTCTGAAGATGGTGACAATAGCGTATCGGATTCCTTGGGCTCTCTCTGGGATATGAACTGAGCTTTCTTACACTCGGAGGTTGATGAAACAGACATGTTAACTGTGTCATAAGTACCAGCTTGTATAAATTTCAAGTTTCACTTCTCTCTCTCTCAGAAGTATACATTTGTTTTTTTTTCCTGCTAATTAACATAGGATTATAGAATTATAATGTCCAATAAATCCCAGAAGCCAATATTAATGGATAAGTGAGGCAAATACCTAATTAAGCACTCAAAATAGAACTTAAGAGCGGCAATTCAGGAAAACTTATCCAATAGATAGAAGCACAAGAACTTGGAATTAACTATATTAATTTTTGCCATTATTGAGAAGGGATCATTAGTAGCTAATTACGCTTTGCAGACATCACTCTCTCCTGTTCATGGAGCAGATATAATTTAAAATTATAAAAGCTAGCAATCTCATATGTTCTCTATGATATTCAAGGGCCATCAGTCGATGAAGTTTGATCAAAATGCCAAAGGATAACATATAATAGATTTGACCAAATATATTATTTATAAAATATGAAAAAGAAAGAAGCCAACATGAACTGGACAAACTTTAGTTGATGTCACACGCTGTTTAAGGGAAATATCACCTTTTTTTTTTCATTTTCCTCTTTGACTTTTTTAAATAACCATAAAAAAAAATTCTTGAGCATCCAATTTGTTATGAAAACCTATCAGATATTCTAATTTATTGGACTAAAACTAAATTATATCGGAGTTAATGACTTCCGCAAGTACTTCTCGCTTCCTTTGAGATGGAAAATACCGTATGAACCACTCATTTTAACACTCATTAATTATTTAAAAATTATTTAATTATTTAACAGTTTAAAATGAAGATAAAGAGTAAAACCACCGTAAAAAAAAAAATAAAAATATCTAAGTCCTAATGTATGTCAAGTTGCATCTATTTTAAAAAATATCTTTGAACTGTATGGGAACTGCATCATCTTCTATCAATATCCCTGAAGTGAAATTAAGTACAATATCTACAATCAGCAAATACCAAGTTGGTCAGCTTTTCCATTATTTTAGAAAATGAGAGTTTTCTTTTTCTAATAGAGAAAAGATTCTTCCTTAGCCATACAACTGTGAACATACATGCAATTTTTTTGATACAACATTATCAAGATATGGTTCTCTAATATAATATATATTACCTGAAGTTTCTTCTTTCTCTTTTTCAATTAAACAAATTATCTATGCCTTTTGACTAAGCTAATACTAGCTTACCAAGAGCAAAAGGAAAAAGGAATTCATTCTGTTTTTCAAGTTTCTTGGGAAGTAATGTAAGGCACCTGTCATTGAATATCCTTAGAATATTAATTAGTTAGCTTATAAATGACATTAAAATTCCCACTTTGTAATAGATTCTGCATGCTCATTATCATGATATGGCCAAATCATTTCCCCAGAGATAAGTATATTATAAATAAATAAATACTGAATCCACCGACTTTTGTTGTAAATAAATTCTAGGATAAGTAAAAGAATTTCAGTTCAATCAATCCTATAAATTAATCAATTCGATTTGGTTATGAAATAAGGGTAATGGTCCATGTAAATCGGGTCTTTGACAGATTTTTTCCAATAATAATAATAATAAAAAGATATTGGCACGTAAAACCTGCATGTAGCAGAAATTCAGGTGGGGATTAATGTTGCAAGAATTAGTGACAAACAAATTGTACAGTTGTTTTCCAGCAGAAGCTGATGTGAATTGAAAGAAAGCACAACTTATTGCTAGCTATAACATGGAAATAAGGGCTATAATGTGAAAAAATATTAAGCAAAACAGAGCAATGAAAATGGAAAAAAGACCGTTGGTCGTTGGATGTGACAATGGAGAAATGCTTCCTGAGTAGTCATCCAGGTAATCATCACCGGAATCATGGCTATCTCCACCACCATTATCTCCGGCATTCCACATTCCTAGGTTGTTGTCCCTGCTCATTTGTACAAAGTAATGTAAATTTCACAATAACTATATCATAAAAAAGAATATTCAACTCGTATATATGTATAACTGTATAATATTACCTTCCACCAACACCCAAAACACCAGCGTGCATGGTGATTTGATCAATAAGAACAGCAGACTTGGGCTCCACACTGTAGGCTTTCTCGTACTTAACCTCCAAGCCTTGTCCTGATGTTACAAAAAAAGCTCCATTTACCATTACGTCTCCTTCTGATCTCCAATTCCATCCCTTCCACTCCCCTTCTGTTGTGTCCACTCTCTTTGTTACCTGCAAAACTCTCCAACCTTTTCTGTTTATTTCAATTCTGATTCACATGAGATTTTATATTATGAATATGAATTCATTTATAACCGTTTATCTCATATCGATCTTAGAAATGGATAATGTGTCCTTTATATCCATTATATACACTCTTATTTTTTAAACTAATTTTTGGGTGAGTTATATCTGATCCAAATTTAATCAGAGTCTCCCCTTCAATATTGGGCTAAATTTAAATCATAGCAATTCATATTGTTTGATATGAAAAAGAATATGGAAGCAAATTGTTTGATATAATGAGTCTTCTCATTCACAGATTGATAATGGGCTTTGGTAATTTGAAAAATGGTGAAAGTAGTCAATTTTAAGTTATGGAAGATTTTGTCTTATTAATGCCAAGGACTGGGACAAGACCACATATTGACATATTTTCCAAGAAATTCAAAAAGAAAATGAAGAAATGCAGATTCTAAAAGTCAAACGTAGGGTTGAAAATTCACCTATTAGTAACATTTTTAGGGATTCTAGTATTTTAATCCTAGCCACTGAAGTGAAAATTTTATATTAATCAATAATTATAATAAAATTTTACATAAAATTCACAATAATTAATAATTATAATACAATTATACAATAATTATATTATAAATTTCTGGTTAAATACCTCCTTTGCATTGCGATCGGTGGGAGCAGTGTAACGATTGCCTTGGCTGTTAATTGTAGGGTTACCACTACCTCCAATTGCATACATCTCCCACCTTGTAAAATCATTATTCACCACATGTATATATCCTCTTCTACACCTTGGCATTCTCTGCACCAACTTCTCTCCAAAATGGTTAAAGGCTATGGTCACCTGCATCCCTGAGTCTGGTAAATAATCATCACTGTGACCCAGCAGCATCACCTCATTGTGATGAGAGAAGAAGTTGTTTGATATTGTGATCCCTGTGGATCCCATTACTGCATCAATCAAACCATCCTTGCAGTGAGAGAGTGAGCAGTGATCAATCCATATGTCCTTTGATCCAAAGATGGATATCCCATCACCGTCTGATTTTGTCCGGTACCCATAGTGGGTTGGACTTGAACGCACATTTGTATTACCTGGATGGAAAACATAATCATTGGAGTAATTTTAGAGACACAAAATGGCTAAAATGTGAAATCTTGGACTTTCTTTGACGACTTTTAGGGACCCACACAAAGAAAGTAACATCAGATAGTGGGATTCTAATCATACTATCTCAGCTCCAAATTAAAATTACCCTAGTAGAAGAGAGATAACTACTTTAATCTTGATTCTTGATGTGAATGTAGAACATATTCTTGAGATTTTCTTAGTTAAATTTTTCTTCTTTATAGCTAAAAGAAAAGAAAAGAAAAAATCTAACCTGAAGGGACACAATGGTGGATATGAATATTGTGAATGATAACATTGGTTATATACTGGAGCGTAATGCAACCACCGCCCACAATGTGCACATTAGCCCCACGTCCATCAAGAGTCTTGTAGCTATTGAAAATGAGTTCCTGGGAAAGCTTAATAAGCATATTACTTGGAAACACAATCCACAAGGGCTCTACTTGTATCACTGCATATCTTAGGGTTCCTGGTTTTGGGTTAACAGCATCATCGTCAGAAGAGTCAGTGACTATATAATATTTACCATTCTTCCCTCCCATTGCATACTGCCCGAACCCTATGGCGCAGTCGGCTAGCCTCTGACGGTTGTTGGCCCAGTCTGGATCACACTTCCAGCAATCATCTATAGGGTTTCCTGTTAGGCATGTGGACTGGTCTTTTTCAGATATTTGGAGCATTTGCCTTCTTGACATAGAAGCATTTACTCTTCTGCAGTATACACATGAGGGACAATTGATAAAAAAAACAAACAAACATACATCACTGAAGACATTACCATCAAAACAGAAATGGCTTTCTGCTACAGAATGCTAATAGCAATATAGTACCTTTGAACTTGTTGAGCAACTTCATCTGGGTTAGGGTGAGGAATGGGAAAGGTGAAGTTGACCATTGGCATGCAAAGTAGAGAAAATGAGCTCAAAAGAAGAATGAAGAAAATGTGCAGCATTTTTGCTCTAGGAAGAGAAGTGGGGGAGTGATTTCTACTTTGAGATTAAGAGGAACTGTTTTCTCTTACTTTTCACGGCTTCCATGTCCGAAATAGGCCACTTTTCTTTCTATTACCTCCGTCTTAAAATGAGAATTTTTTTTATCTCAAATTTTTTATTATCCTAAAAATTTCAATATAAAGTTATTTAATATTAATATATGAAAAATGATAATTATCTAGAGTATTTTAAACAAATTACTATAAATATTTCTAAAATTAAGATTATTAATTACTCTTATAGGTTTAGATGAAAAATTCTTAAACGATAATTAATTATAAAATAGATGTAGTAGATTGTAATTTAGTCAATAATTTTCTAAAATCCACCCATTTAATTTATATGAAAGTATATATTTACGTAATAAATTATTGAGATAATAATATTTAAAATAATAATAAATTTTATGTTGTATAAATTTTCTTATTAATTAGACAAGAACTTTGGTTATCATATATATATATATCAGGTCATTGTTCATCAGCAGGTGAAAGGCCACAAAAGTCAATATCTAGAGTGGCAAACAATGGAGCCAAAAAAGAAAAATCTAATCAGAAATCCCCCTCATTTCCAAGTAATACATAAACCTACTACAAAATTTCACCTTATCCTTGCATACATTGTATTTCATTGGTTAAATAAGTCTTTTCTTTCCTTTTTATTTAAGATACTCCAATAATTATCCCATTGAGATCCAATGCAATGAGAAATTATTAAAAATAATATTAAAGCTTTAAACTGAATTAAATAATTTTTATTTATTTTTTATTTGATCTAAAATAATATCAAATTTATGAAACTGCTTTTAAATTCTATAAGAGTTGTAAGAAGGTAAAATTAAATCATTTATGTTTTGTTGATAGAGATGTAGGGTCTGTTAAAGCTATGATGGATGCTTTGAAACACTTCGAAAAGGTGTCTGGGTTGAGAGTAAACGAGGATAAGAGTTTTTGCGTGGGCATCAACGGCCAAATTTTGCAATTGCTAAACTTTAGAGAAGGGACTCTACCAGTTAAATACCTTGGATTACCTCTTGTATCCACCTTTATGTCAAAAGATCATTATCAAAATCTAGTTGAGAAAATTACTATCTGGACAACAAAGCACTTGTCATATAAAAGGAGAGTACAATTGATAAATGTTGTTCTTAGAAATATGCATGTCTACTGGTGCTGTGTTTTCATTCTTCCAAAAGCTGTAATATAAGAGATCGATAGAAGGTGTAGAATTTTTTTATGAAAAGGCTCATCAGAGGGTGGAAAAGAGAATGTTGTGGCTTGGGACAAGGTATGCAGTTTGAAAAGTGAGAGTGGTCTTGGCATAAAGGAAATGGCTTCTTAGATTAAAGCTGCTGTGGCCTTACATTTAGATTACTACAGAATTAATAGAGAACAGGAAGATACATTTAAATGGGCTCTTACATCCACAAGAACTTACTCAATTACAAGTGCTTGGAAGGAGTTGAGAATCCCTCATAGGAAAGTAACACAGTGGAAGCTAATTTGGGGTAGAAACAACATTCCTATACACAGCTTCATAGTCTGGTTGGCGCTAATGAATAGACTAGCACTTAGAACAAGATTGATAAGGTGGAGTGTGGTGAATAATGTTAATTGTAGCTTTTGTCACAAACAGAAAGAAAATGTTGAGCACTTATTTTTTTATTGTCCCTTTTGGATAAGAGTGTGTGACGCTATTTTGCAAAAATGTGTTATTCAAAGGCAAAGATTATGCCGGAGAAGAGAGACAAGCTGGTTCTCTAGGAGAATAATAGGGAAATCGATACTTGCATCAGTGAGAAAAATTGCTTTTTGTATTATTGTATACTTTATTTGGATAGAAAGAAACAATGTTATTTTTCAATATGATATAACTGATGTTCATAGAATCATTCAAAAAATCACTATTTCGGATAAGCTAAAATTGATGGATATTGAGAATTCCTATATAGAGACCATTGACGGAAAAGAGTGGCTGTAACTCTATATCCAATATTTTTTATTGTTGAATATGTATGCTGAAGTGGGATATTAGTTGCTGAGAGTTAAATATATTTAAACAGCAAAGATTATAAGTAAGTTTGATTTTGTTCATGATTCTGATAGTTTGGTAAATGTCTTAAAAGGATGTCGCTCTGAATGTTAGTTGACACATGAAAAAAAAAAAAGCTTATTGAGTTAGATCTGTCATCTAAGATGCTGGTTGGGATGGTTTTTTAATTTTTGAAGTGTTGTTTTGTGTCAAAAAAATGTAATGCTTATTCTTTCGCTTTGTTGGATGTGGCTTGAGTGGAACTTAGTTTGAATTATAAGCTAATATTATATGTATCTTGCTGCAGTTAATTGAGAAGTAGGATGCTGCTTGCAGTGTTATTACTGTGGAGTTTTTTTTTTATTTTAATCTTCTTGTATAGGAACTTGATATATACATGATTTTTTTATAGTTCTGCTGTATGTTGACTTGATAATAAAATTTCAATTGATAAAAGAAATAAAATAATTAAATAAGTTATTTTAAATTGTCTATAAATTCTTTTTCACTTTTCATTGCGCATGTGAGATGACTCAAATTTAAATATGGAACAAAAGGAGAACTCGCAGCATTACCATATTGCCTAACTTTGTCTGCTCAAAAAAGATTCCTCCGGCAGATGCGGGAGACCTGCATGGATTGCATCTTTTGATGGCAATTAGGACAAAGCAAAAGAAAATGTTTACTATCAACAACCAACAAATATAGGATTGTTTTCTGTTTCCCTTTTCTGAATTGGGTTCCAAATAATTTCATGAATTTTTCTTGTTTGTAATAATGCAAGTGAGACATCTTCATTTCTCTACTGCAACTCTATAAACAAATGAATCTCCGTCTTTGAAATTCTCTTGAAAAGCATCTCATTGGGATCTGTATTTTCCTTTCCTAGTTCTTCAACATTGCAAAGCAGAATACTCAATCTAATTAATAATAATAATAATAATAATAAATACCTAAGTAAATTTATAAAATAAATTTAAAGGAAAAAATATAGAAAGTGTGTGCCTCTTTTTCTCCCTTTAATTAAAACTTAGAGTATAATTTTTTCTAAATAAAAATTAAAGTTTAAAAAATAAAGAAATAATTTATTCATATGTGATGATCTGAGATCGAATAGAATAGGGTTTTACAAGATTTTATGTTTTACAGAATAAGGCTTAAGTTTCCTGAGGAGGGGACTCCTCTCTTATACATTGTCTTGCTTGCTGGTGACGTGTAAAGACCTCTCCAGGATTGGGCCACGCGTCTCTGCCATGCGGATTCGGAGGTACTAGGGTATCAGCCGCCTGCTCCATGCGTAACGGCCTCTGATTCTCCTCGTACGTACGTTTAAGCGGATCTGCCAGACTGTCTGGTGAATATTATTTTGGATCCTGGGTTGGGCCGAAAGTCGGGCCGGACGCTAGGCTTGAGAGGAGAGAGCCTGCTTCATGTGGGCTGGGCCGTTATGAAGAAGCTGGGCCGAGTTCGGTCTTGAAGGTTGAATGAGCCAGGCTTGTTGGGTATATCAGATACGTGGGCCTCTATGTTATGGGCCTTTAGCAGTGGTTAGGCCTCTGGTCCGGAGTGAAGAAATCCATCGGTCATCAATATGTATTTATTATTAAATTAAATTTATATTATCAAATTAAATTTATAAATGTAAAATTAAAATATTTATTATTAAATTAAATTCATGAGTGTAAAATTAAAACATTTTAAAAGAAGTAGGTTTTGAAAAATTCTGCGGAAGGCCTGTTAAGTGCGGATGCAGAGGAGCCGTAGCATTATTGGCAATTTAGTTTTTTTTTTTTCAATTTTAACTTTTCATTTAAAACAACTATAAATAATACACGAAATTCATCGTTGAGTTTATTTTTTAAAATTATTTCAAATTTTCCTCAAGAAAAAAAAATGGAATTCAGAGCTTGAAACCCGCAGCTTAACTATATTAAATTTTATTTAAAATATAATAAGATATATATATATATATATATAAAATTTTAATTAATTGGATAAATTTTCCTATCTTTACACACATATGGACTCCACCGCTTTTGTAGGGCAGAGAATCGAGACCACGGGTACCGCTCCTGAGGCCCACTTTTTGACTATTTAACTATTGATGGGCCCACCTGTTTGACGAAAATCACGTTGGTAATTACTGGTGGGGTCCCAACCACATTGGCCCTACCCTTTAATCATGCTTAATCCTTTCGTCAAAGCTTACATGTCATTGCTAAAAGCATCGATACAAATTTCAACTTCAAATCCCAAAAATATTTTTTAATTAAAATTTAGATTTAAAATCTCATAATTCTAAAAATAATTCAAATATCAAACTTAATAAAAAACAAATAAAGTGGCTCAGCAGAAAGTCTGAAACTGCAGAGAATGAATATGTAAAAGTCAAAGTTTGTAGTCTTTACGATCAGAGGTCAGTAGAACTTTCAGCTCTTTTCACAGTTTCATATATATATATATATATATATATATATGTTCTTTCATTATTATTGTCTTCTTTTTCTTCTCCAGTTTTATCAAATATTCACTCAATTTCTCTGTCATCATTTAGATCGTAGATTACTGTCCTCGCCTGAAGGATTTGGAAGGCATAGAGTGTTGTAAAATTAATTTAAAGTTTAAAAATTTTTATACGCTTTAAAAATTTTCTTATCGTTAAAAATTTTATTTACGAGATTTTTTAATTTTTATATTTAAATATAATATTAAATATAATTATTATAATTTTATTATATTATTTTAAAATTTTTATAATCATTTACTATAATTATTTTTTTATTATAAATAGTATCCATTTTTATATAGAAAATAAATTTATTTTTTTAATTTTATTCTTTTTTTTATATTTTTTAGTAAATTATAAATTAAAAATAAATTTTTATTTTTCTGATCTTAAAAATTTAATCTCAAAAAAATTTATTTAATTCTAAAAATTATAAAATAAATATTTAAAAATAGTATTTAACACGAGTCAAATTTTATTATTTTATTATATTTTTTCAACGCAATATGATTTTAATTTTAAATTTCAAAAGTGAATTTTATTTCTCCGGCAATGGCTTATGGAAATTAGAATACACAGAAGTGGATGCTCAAGGCAGGCAGCAGCAACAACCATCTATGAGTTCAAATCCTAAGCACTGGATCTTTGCTTTGGAGCCTAAATATATCAATGCCAGTGTTTGAGTTTTTAATAGAGGCATGATGTTAAAGCTTAGAATATCTTTTTTTTAGCAGCCAAAACAATTTCTAGCCTTTTGTTTTAAAAAATTCAGTATCTCAAACTCGCTGATCCATATTCGCGTGAAATAGTCCAATTAAAAAAATTAATATATTTATTTATTTAGAGTTCAAACTCAATTTTTTTTAGTAATTTTTTTATAAATTAAACATTAAAATTTAATATTTTTCATCACTTGGACTAAGCTCCTTTTACTTGCTTCTCTGAGAGCCAAAAATTATATATATTTTCAAAATTTATTGCTTAAATTACGGAGCTGAAAAGGCTCAAATTAATACTCCAGTGGTAAGCCCATGTCGCCCGTGATCATAATTAATCACTCCAATGGTAATTTACAGCACACCACTTCTTGATTGTTGGTTTCTTTTCTCCTTTCTTGTTTAATATATTTTTAAAAAAATACTGCCACATTAAACAAGAAAGTTTTTTTTTTTTTTCAGTTGAAATAATTGCTTAGAAGCATGTTTAATTATTACTGATACTGTTTTTATCATTTAAAACTTATTTGATCCAGTAACTTTCTGAAAAAAGGAAAAATAATCTTGAGGATATTTACTAAACACAGGCCCATAGTCCTGAGAAAAAAGAGGCCCAACTAAACACATTTATGCTTGATGCTCAAATCAATTCAGCACCAACCCTCTGGACCAGAGTTTCGCTCGCTAGCTGCTCTAGTCATTGAGAAATTTTATAAAACAATAATTGAACTGAATTAAATAAATTAAAAATTAAAATTTTAATATTTATAAAACTCAAATCAAATTGATTTTAATCAAAAATCGAATCGAATCGAACTGATTTGATTTAATTCAATTCGATTTGATTCGATTTGAATTTTTAATAAATTTTTTATTTTTTATACTTTATTTTTAAAATTTTAAAATTTAATTAAATATTTTAATCTTAATATGATCTAATCTCTCTATATTATTGAAAATAATATATTATTATCACTAATCAATTCGTTCAATTTTTTAAATTTTTTTATTAAAATCAAATCAAATTGAAATAATTAAAATTTTTAAAATTAAAAATTAAACTAAATCTAAATAATAAAAAATTAAATTAAAAATTTAAATTAATTTAATTCAATAAATTTTTTCGGCCATTCAAGCCCTGCAATATATAAAAAGTCGCAATGAATATTTAAGAGTAATTTGTTAACTCCATCATCAGACCTAACAACATTTATTGAACGTTCACTGAATTATACCTTTGGAGGGAAAATAAAGTGTCAATAGACAAGCCATTTGGAGCTGTCTGACTTGCTATTGTCTATAGCTTGTTTTAACCCAGGCACTGCATTTAAACTCGTATCAAAGGTAAACTATGAGAAGGAAATTATTCACAATAAGAATGCAGAAGAAGATATATTCTATTGATGTATAGCTGTGGTTAAATACACAAATGCAAAGTCATCTAATCCTAAGAAAAAGGAATTTGAAATACAGATGGTTACAACAGTTTACTATTTAAACTATGTTGTTATCTCCACATCTTTATCTAATACGCCCCCGCAAGATGGTGAACGATTAGTGACACCAATCTTGGACCTTAACTTACAGAAATCGGAGACAGATAATGGCTTTGTTAACAAGTCTGCAAGCTGTTCTTGGGTAGAGACATGACGTACTCTTAAGCTTCCATTTTGTACTTGCTCCCTTACAAAATGATAGTCAATTTCTACATGCTTCATTCTGGAGTGAAATACGGGGTTTGCTGCAACATAAGTTGCCCCCAGATTATCACAATATATAACTGGTGGTTTTTGACATGGAACTTGTAACTCGTCTAACAAATTTCGCACCCAAACAAGATCTGCTGCTGTCGAAGCAACTGATTTATATTCAGCTTCGGTGGAACTCCGAGCGACAGTTTTTTGTTTCTTAGAGGACCAGGCTATTGGGTTTTTGCCAAGAAAAATTACATAAGCACCAGTAGACTTTCTATCATCTTGATTCCCTGCCCAATCCGCATGGGAAAAGGCATGCAAGTCTACAGACGTCTCTTTATGAAGAGATAGACCAAAATCAAAAGTACCCACCAAATACCGAAGAAGCCGTTTAAGAGAAGACCAATGATTTTCAGTCGGCTTGGAAGTGTATTGAGAGAGTTTGTTGACAACATAAGCCACATCTGGTCTTGTAAGCAATAAATATTGTAGACTTCCTATCAGTGCTCTGTATTCTTGCACATCAGAGAGACAACGAGAGTCATTAAGACTAAGTACAGTTTTCTGGGTCATCGGCGTGGGAGCTGACTTAGCTTCATGCATATGAACCTTCTCCAAAAGCTCCCGAATATAATTCTGTTGCGAGAGAAATAATCCCGTAGGTGTTCGAGTGACCTCAACCCCCAAGAAGAAATGAAGAGCACCTAAATCCTTGATAGAAAACCTCCTGCTAAGAGCATGTATAAATTCCTCTACAGATGATGAATCAGCTCCAGTAATTATTATATCATCAACGTAGACAAGCAAATAAATAAGCTTGCCCATGTGATGATAAATAAATAGACATGAATCAGATTTAGACTGATGAAAGCCAACAGATAATAGAAAAGACTTCAATTCTGAATACCATACCCGCGGAGCCTGTTTCAATCCATAGAGCGATTTCTCAAGCTTGCACACCAAATTGGAATTATTTTCATGAACAAAACCGGGTGGTTGTTCCATAAACACAACCTCACTTAACTTTCCATGGAGGAAGGCATTATGAACATCCACCTGTCGAAGAGACCAGTTGTTAATAACAGCTAGAGAGAGAACTAAGCGAACTGTCGGATGCTTTGCGACGGGGGAAAATGTCTGATCAAAATCCAGACCCGGTCGTTGAGTGAATCCCCGTGCGACCAATCGTGCTTTATAACGCACTGGATTTCCTTTCGAATCATGTTTAATGCGAAAGAGCCACTTACAACTGACAATATTTTCTGCTTGAGCTGAGGGAACCAAACTCCATGTTTTTTGGTTCATAAGAGCACTGTACTCTTCCTCCATGGCGAAACGCCATTTTGGATCCTTCAAAGCTTGAGCTACTGTCTTGGGAACCTGCGGTTGGCTGTTCGAAACTTCAGTCAAGAGACACAGTCTATTCACTGGCTTTCGAATATTATTTTTGCCTCGAGTCACCATCGAATGGGTATTTGGATGTGAACGTAACTGTAAGTTGTCCACATTATCAATTGGAGGAGACATAGCGGTTGAAGTTACAGAACCAGTATTACCTCTGATTGTAGTAGCCGAAAGACCACTGTGAACAGGTGACTGCTGAACTAGCAAGGGAGAAGCCGATTGAGGAGGCTCCAAATTTGGTTGCCCAATTCGGTCAAGACCTGTAGTGACAGGTAAAATAAAATGCACAGGGGACCAAGTATCCATAGTTGTGGTAGTGGGTCGATCCAAGGAGGAAGCAAGAGTAGTAAAGGGAAATTCAGTCTCAACAAAATCGACATGTCTGGATAAAAACATTTTTGATGTTGTAGGATCATAGCATTTATATGCACTTTGTGTGGCAGAATATCCTAAGAAGACACAAGGTATAGAACGTCGTTCTAATTTATGTTTAGTAAACGGACGAACCCAAGGGTAGCACAAACAACCGAAAACCTTTAATTTGGTATAATTTGGTTCTTTCCCATGTAGACATCGAAAAGGTGACTGATTTTTTAAAATAGGAGTAGGCATCCGGTTAATTAAATATACTGCAGTTTGAAACGCATATGTCCAAAATGAGAGTGGTAATTTGGCTTGGTGAAGCAAAGTAAGACCCGTTTCAACAATGTGTCTATGACGACGCTCAGCAATAGCGTTATGTTCTGGTGTATATGGTGGAGTAAGAAAATGTGAAATTCCCTTTTCCTGAAGATGCTTTTTTAAATGTAGAAATTCCCCCCCATTGTCTGAGTAAATGGATTTGATCTTGCAACGAAAAAAGTTCTCAACAAGATTTTGAAACACAGGAAATATGGAAGACACATCTGATTTTTGTTTCAAAGGAAATAACCACACAAACTTTGTAAAATGATCCACAAATATGAGATAATATCGAAACTCATCAATGGACGTAACTGGAGAGGGTCCCCAAACATCACTATAAATTAACTCCAATGGAGCAGAGCTAGACATAGAGGATTCATAAAATGGACTCTTGTGCATTTTATTGCACTTACAGGAATCACAAAAGAAATTATTGTTAAGGACTGGTAATTGAAAATTCTGCAAAATAATACGCAAAATAGAGGTGGACGGATGTCCAAGTCTCTGATGCCAGAGTGGCTGAGAAGTAGAAACAATATGGGCAATACTCTTCGGATGACCTCTTGACAGATTGGGCGGCCATTCATAAATACCGTTAACAGGCTTCCCTTTTGCTAGCAGCGCCCCCGTGTTCAAATCCTTCACAGCAAAAAGAAATGGGTTAAATGTCACCTCCACATTATTATCAACACATAACTTATACACAGAGATGAGATTCTTGTCAAGAGTAGGTACACATAAGACATCATTTAAACACAAAGGCTTAGATTGTGAAGCCAAATGAGCTGTCCCAACATGAGAAATTAAACAAGATGTACCATCCCCAAGAAGAACTGTATCATCCCCTTCATAAGTCGAATGGATAGCCAGATTGTTCAAGTCATCCACAACATGCTGATTGGCTCCTGAATCCATAACCCATCGTGGATCAGTATGTTGCCTATTATTGGTAACACAATTGACTAGTGGTTTCGAACCAACAGATGCAGAGGTCCTAGTATTGGAGGCATTATTGGATAGCCACGGCAACAACTTTTGGAGCTTGAAACATTGTTTTGTGACATGACCTGGTTTATCACAAAATTGGCATTTAATTCTACTCTTTGAGGTAGAAGAGTTGGTAGAGTTACCGGACCATGAGTTCGAAGAATTTCCAGAAGTTGGAGATCGATTACCAGTTGGCGATCCAACTCTGTTCTTTGCAGTATAGTTAACTGTTGTGGGAGCAGCAGGGAAGCCAACGTCACGATTCAACTGACTTTCAAAATCAGTAAGTTTATCATGGAGATCATCAAAGGATATTGCTGAATCACGAGCGCGAATTGCTGCCGAAACTTCTTTATATTCGGCAGGTAACCCGTGAAGAACATGAAGAACTGTCTCATTCATGGTGACAGTAACACCAGCGGCAGCAAGAGTCGTAGTAATAGACTTAATTTTCTGAAGGAACTCAGTAATGGACATCGTCCCTTTCTTAGTTAGAAATAGAGACTCTCGAAGACTCATTATTCGAGCCTGAGATGGTTTTGCATAAGTTTTCTGGAGAGTATTCCAAACATCATAGGAGGTTTTCTCGCCAACCACATACGGAACAATATCCGGGGAGAGAGAGGCAATGATAGCACTGCGAAGGAGCTGATCTTGCCGAAATTGATAAGAACTTTTGTCTAGATCGATAGGAAGAGGAACTTCAACAAGCTTGAGAAAATCATATCCGATCAAAAGAGAATACCATTGAGTATGCCACGATTGGTAATTCGTGACAGTTAATTTGAGAGGAGCTTGAGCGGTGGCATTAATGGAAACAAGGTGAGTTTCAGTAGGAGTGGTGAGTATAGTAGGAACGACAGACGGGGTAACCGAACTGTCTGCAGAGATGTCAGTCGGATTCGTCATAAAGACAAAACAGAAAGGAAACAGAAAATATAGGATCGGCAAAAAAAAAAACTTGCTGTTGAGCAGAAGGCTCTGATACCATAAGAATGCAGAAGAAGATATATTCTATTGATGTATAGCTGTGGTTAAATACACAAATGCAAAGTCATCTAATCCTAAGAAAAAGGAATTTGAAATACAGATGGTTACAACAGTTTACTATTTAAACTATGTTGTTATCTCCACATCTTTATCTAATACACAAGATGTCAGAATTGATTTGTATATGTTTTTATCATTTTGGAGTAAGTGGATTTTGGTGGGGCCTAACTCGTTAAATTTTTTTTTTCCTTAAATTTTGCATTACGGTGCAACACTTGGCCTGTCCTCAGAAAAAGACGAATGACTTTATTACTATAATCTTGTTTTTCCATCATAGTTGGAGTCCCGATGGTCGGTGGTTGGATTCCTTGGATTCTCCAGCAAAACGTGTTTGCCCCATTACGCATTTATATGGGAATTAGTCTTTTAAATATTAATTATGTAGAAAATGGATAAAAATATTTTTTAAAGGACAAATTACTACTATACCTTAAAGTTTAATGTATTTTTAAAATTATATTAAAAATTTTTAAATTTAATTTTATTAATTAATAAAAAGAGATCCGTCTATTTAGCCACTATTATCTCGTTAATCATCATGAAAAAAATTTAATTATTCTCATTTAAAATATTCTCCAAATCAAATTAATAATTCCCTAACTAATATTAGAAAAAAAAATAATTTGCTTCAACAGGATAGAAAGAGATTAATTGAATATTACCGGCAATCTCATCTCCCTTTTAGGGGTGAGCAGTATTCGGTTCAAATTGAAAAAATTAATCGAATCGAATCGATTTGAAAATTTAGTTCGATTTTTTATATATTTCGGTTCGATTCGGTTCGATTTTTAATTTCAAAAATTTTAGTTATTTCGGTTCGGTTCGATTTTAATCAAAAAAAAAAACTGAAAAAATCAAACCGAACCGGTTAATGATAATAATATATTTTTTCAATACTATAGAGAAATTAAATCATATTAAAATTAAAATATTTTAATTAAATTTTAAAATATTAAAAATAAAGTGTAAAAAATAAAAAAAAAATTATTAAAAATTGAAACCGATCAAACCGAACCGAATCAGACCGGTTCGGTTCGATTCGGTTTTGATCAAAATCGATTTGATTCGATTTTTATAAACACTAAAATCTCGGTTTTCGGTTTATTCGGTTCGGTTTGATTTTGAATCGAACTGACCGAATGCTCACTCTACTCTCATTAATAAAAAAATTGAAGAGTTACTTAAAAAATTAAGCACGTTGAGAGCCACTAAAAATCTGTAGATTAATCGGCTCAAATCAATTTCTAAGTCAAAAGACAAGATGATAATGAGGTTGTTTTCAAGATTAAGAGAAGCACACAATTAAAGAAACTTATGAATGCATGCTATGATAGATAGTTAGTGGAAATTAGATGGCAGAGAAGTGTTCACGATCAATTTACCTTCCTCTTTTTGCTGGTATTTCCAATCGAGAAAAAGAGTTCAATAGATATTTAAGAGAAAACAGCTACAATTGCTGTCTAGTAAAATGTTGTCAGAAATGTAAATATATCAAGAGGATTGAGTCGGCACTGGTAGGATGAATCGAATCCTCCATCTTAATTTTCATTTAGCATATTGAATTTCACTACATAGAAATAGGCTCCATAAAGCTTGGTTTTAAGAAATGCTTCCTCTTTATTGGCCCAATCAATCTCCCTCCTGTCCTTTTCCCCTACAATGAGTGATGTATCAAAGTCTGTAAGCCATTATATTTAAAGTAAAAAGTGGCTCCATTTATATATTTTTACGTGAAAAAATTCAAAAATAAGCGAAAATTTTCTTCTCTTTTTATTTTTTTTTAAATATTTAAGATATTATAAATATTTCTCTCTCAAATTAAATTAGAGTGACTAACAGTAGAATAATTTATAATCAGATGGATATCCTTATTAATTAATAGAATTAAATTTTAAAAATTAAAAGTATCAAATTATTTTAATTAATTAAATTAAATATCAAAATATGATAATAATTTACTTTTTAAAACATATGTATTTCATACATGGCTAATAATTAAAAAATTAATATTCATATAAATAGAGAGTTAATTATTTTATAAAAAATGGGTATGTAATTAATACAAAAGGGTTTTTTCTATAGTAATAATAAATTAATTAAAGATGATATTTACTAGTAAAGAATATCTGTCACAACGAGGGACAGCAGTAGTTACTCGTCAACTTGTCAAATATTAATTACTTTTACTAGTTATTGTCGTACACATCACAAGCTTCAATATCCAAAGAATCAAACTCAAATTTTGTTTGCTCATCTCTACTCTGATTTTGAATTGCACGTAAATTGTTATTTTCATAAAATTCTTTTAAAATATTAATAATCTTTTATTTCATTAAAATAAAAAAAAGTCCTCTTATTTTATAATTTTAAATATTTGTATTATTTAATTCATTTAATTAAAATTGAGAAATAAATTTTTTTATAGAAGACTTAAAATACAGAATTTTAATTGAATAATTTATAATATGGATAAACGAGTGAATTTTTTAAAAATCCTTTTCTTTTTTTGGGTTTGAGTGGTGACGTGTGAATATAGACAAATGGTGAAAGGAAAGTTCCACCAAACACTAACTCTCCAACGAGGCCATCACTTTTCCTTATATTGCTTTGCATTTTCTTTCTAAAGTTTACTCGTTTTCTCCATTTGAAGTATCATAACAGCTCAGATTTCCATTCTCTCTCATTTCAAGCATAAACAACTCAAAAGGCTGGCAAGAAAAATAAGGAAACAAATCCCACTCATTTCCTAGTAGCCAGCGAGGTCTCCACACTCCTATTTCTTTATTTCTCTGACTCTCGACGTTCACAAAGGACACGTTATGTCCAACAAATACTTTTATAAACTACGTACACTAAAAAAAAAATGAAGATTCTAGGCAGCTCATCTTCCTCCGTAGACTCCTCAGGTTACAATTATATATAGACGTGCATCAGTCTAAAATGTCTCCAAGTAGAGATCTTTCTTCCATTTTTTCTTCGTTCAAGATCTGGGGTTTTATCAAAACATGAAACAACAGAAAGCATACTTGTTCTTTACTGCTACTCTAACCATTGTCCTCCTCTTTTCGCATCTTGCATCCTCAGTTGAGTCTCATGGAGATGGTAAGAATGTACGTTTAATTTTTATTATAGTTGTATAGATTTTGATGGATAATATATAGAGATTTATGATGTGATGCAGAGGTAGAGGATGAGAGGGAGTTCGATTACGATCAAAGAAGTAATAAAGGACCAGAACACTGGGGAGAGATTAAGAAAGAATGGGCTACTTGCAAGTCTGGGGATTTACAATCTCCTATAGATATGTGTAATAAGAGAGTTAAACTGACCAAAAAATCTGGAGATTTCAAGAGGAATTACAAGGCTTGTAATTCTATAATCAAGAACCGAGGCCATGATATTTCGGTATGGATATTTGTCATAACATTTATTTTGATTTCGATATGTATGTCTTAAATCATTGAACAACAACAGGACTGTGAATGAATGAGGAGACAAGATCTTTAGTTCGAGTCTTTTTGTCTGCCTATTATGAATCTAATGTTAAAACTAAACGAGGTGTTATATGGATTCAGCTTCAATGGGAGGGATACAATGCAGGGTCAGTAGAGATAAATGGGAATGAATACTTTCTGGAACAGTGCCATTGGCACTCTCCTTCAGAGCACACCATTAATGGCAGGAGGTATGTCTCTCAATGAATAAAATAATGATTATAATAATAGTGAAGAAATAGTCTTTGATTGGTCTTTACAAGCTCATCAAAATTGTCTCTTTTCTTTTTTTTTTTATCTTAATTAATTGGTTAGGTATGACATGGAGGTGCACATGGTTCACGTAAACACTGACCCAAATGTGAAATACAACATTACTGTTGTTGCTCTTCTCTACAAGATTGGTCCACCTGATGCTTTCCTCTCTAAGGTAAAAATCTCATCTCTTAACCCCCACAAATGGACAAAGATTCTTGACTTTTTCGATTTCGGTTCGGTTTTGATTTGATTTTAACTCAATTCACTAATATTTTAGTTGCTAAGAGATATAAAATCCATGAATGATCGCGAGCAAGAAAGAAGCATGGGAATGATAAATCCAAAAGAGATTAAAATGGGTGGCAAGAAATATTACAGATATTTGGGTTCACTCACTGTTCCTCCTTGCACTGAAGGTGTTATTTGGACAATGAACAAGAAGGTGAGAAAAAACCCACCATAATATCTTAGCTTAATAATGAAAATCCTTAAGAATTATTAACTCCAAATTGAAATTCACCCCAGATAAGGACTGTTTCAGAAGACCAAGTTAAAGCATTAAGAGAGGCTGTTCATGATGTAAGTGATTAGAGCTAGTGAAGTTTTCAAAATTTTTTTTCAATTTTTTTGTATAATTGATTAGTGAATGAGCAAAATTCAAGCATCATTAACCTCTTGTGTTTAAAAAAATTTGCAGTATGCAAAGGAAAATGCAAGACCAGTTCAACCACTGAATAAACGAGAGATCAAACTCTATGGAGCATCAAACTGATTAAATGATGTAGAGGGTTTATTATGAGCAACAAAATAAATTCACCTTTTCAAATGGAAGCATTCATTGATTTTTTTTTTTCTTTTTTTGTCTTTTCAAAGTGTTTTTTAAATTAATATATAAAAACCTTAAATTACAGAAAAAAAAAAAATTAAGGCAGCCGATTGATAAATTAATTTTTGAAAAATTTGAGGTGATATGAATTGTCCTCACTTCCATTCCTCCCTACTTTTGCATTGTCTGATTAATTATAATGTTAAATTTATATTTTCAATCACTTTACCCTTTAATTTATCCTAGAAAATAAAATTTTTAAACCAGGAGAATGAAACTCTTTTCCCACTGAGTGAGGAAATTATTTTTTTTTAAACATAAAATAAAAAGTTAATATTTATATGAATAATTTTTTATTATTATTTATTTTATGTAATGTGATTATTAATTAATACAAAAGGGTTTTTTTATATAGTAATAATGAATTGTGGTACACATTACAAGCTTCAATGTCCAAAGAATCAAAGTTAAATTTTATTTGCTCACCTATACTCTGATTTTAACATCCACGTAAATTGTGGTTTTAAAAAATTCTTTTAAAATATTAAAAAAATTTATTAAAAAATTAATCTACCTATTTGATAATTTTTATTCATTTTACTTTATCATATAAATTTTTTAATTATATTCATTTTAAAGGTATTAAATTTTAATAAATATTAATCCTTAATTTAATATAAATAATTTTTAAAAAAAATTCAATTTTTATTTCAAATAAAAGTTTTACAAGAAAAAAATTTAATTAAATTAAATTTTTATGAAATTCTTGATTATAAATGAAACATAAGAAATATTTTGAGAAATTTTTTAAAATTCTAATAAAATTATAATAATTAATTATAATGTCCATTTAAAAAAAGCAATTAATTATAATGTAAAAAATTACAATAATTTTGAGATAATTAAAAAAATTTTAAAAAAAATTATGAAAGAAAAGAGCATAAATGGGAAAAAATTCTCTTGTTTTAAAAAAAAACTTTTACGTCCATTTAAAAAAAAAAAAAAAAACTTTTACGTATTTAACTTTTATATTCCTTTTTGCGGTGAGAATATATATATATATATATATATATATATATATATATATATATATATATATATATATATATAGGAAGATGGGAAATAATAGAATATTTCTATAATTAGTCTTTAAATTATTTATAAATTAATTAATTTAATTATTTAAGTAGTTGATTATTATATTATTTAAAATTTAATTTTTAAAATAGATCATAATTATATTTTAAAATTAATTTTAGTTAGTTAAAAAATCTTAAAATCTATATAAAAATATAATAAGATTGAATTTTTTAAATAGGGATATATATTAGATTATAATTTTATTATTTTAAATTAATTTAAATACTATTAGATTAATTTTAAAATAAAAATTATTAAAATAATATGTTTAAATATTAAGAAAATTATTAAAATAATAAATTCATATTTTTAAATTATAAATATTTAAATAAGAAGTTAAATTTAATTAATGAATATTAAAAATATTAACGAAACAAAAAAATTAAAATAAAAAGTACATAAAATCACTAATTATTTAGTGAACTAATAATTTAAAAATTATTTCACTTAAATATCTCTAATTTTTTAATTTTTATAATTTATCTAAGAATTTTTTTTATTTTTTAAATTAGTTTTAAGAATTAGTTAAGAAACTAATAAAGTGTATAAATTTATTAATGTTTAAAAACTTTAAATTAAATAAATTATTCTTTATTTGAATTTAAAATGTATTATTTTGTAAAAAAATATTAATATATAAATTAAAATCATATTATTATATGTATGTAATAAATTAAAAATTAATTGAGTTAATTTTATATTTATTTTTTTATATATAAAATTATAATTTTAATATTTTACTATGAAATTATAAAATATAAAATACCCTAATACATATTAAAAAATATTATTAAAATTTTGAAGTTATTGATGGTAAGAGATAAATAATGAAAGGGTGATTCACAAGTTAAATTCTATAGATGTTGAACAAGTTCCATTTATTAATATTAGTGAATTTATTCTCGAAATAATAAAATTTCAGACAATACCAAAATTATAATTAAATAATTCTTTATAATTGTTTATGTATTTTTTTTCTTAATTTTCTTATAATTTATAAATAAAATTTTTTAATTTTTTTAATTTTCTCAAAATTTATAAATAAAAATTATTAATTTGAAAAAAAATTCTTAACTAACATAAAATTAATATAAATTAAATTTTCTTAATATCCTATATATATATTATTTTATTTATTTTATAAACTAATTCATTTCTTTTTTTTTAATTTTTAATGATATTATTATTTTAATTAATAATTTATACTATATATAAATATGAGAATGAGAAATTAATGAGAATTTGTAAACTACTATTGCCCCTATTTTAAATGATTAAAAAATAATATAAAATTTTCATTATTTTAAAGATTGATTTTTATTTAAATTTAAATTATATTTTTATCTATAATTTAATTTTAACTAGTTATATAAATTTAAAATTTAAATAATTTTATCATCTAAATCTAATAATTAATACTAATTAATTTAAATTATTTTATCTATTAAAATAAAATTAAAAATTTATATATATATATATATATATATAAATTAAAAAATTAAAAATTAAATAATTAAAATTACTGATGATAATTTAAAATTATTACAATAAAATTAATTTAAGTTAAAAATTAATATAAATTTACTATTTAGGATTTAAAAATTTTAAAACTATTATTTATATACTTAAATTATAAATTTTATAATATTTTTGATATAAAATTATATAAAAATAAGTTATATAAAAATTAAAATTTTATTATTTACAAAATCAATTATAAATATTAAAACGAGTATAAAAACATACAAGGACATACTTAAATAAAAGCTAATTTATTTAAAAGGCTCAATGGCAATTATTGTAAAATTTTTTATTTTAAACATTAAAAAGGTTTTTGTTAAGTAAATTATTAGTTATTTTAAATTATTTATATCATTTATTTTTTATAGTTTTAATATTTGTATTATTTAATTTTATAATTTTAAATATTTATACTGTTTAGTTATTTTGATCAAAAGTAAAATAAATTGATTAATAATTTTTTAAATAAAATAACTAAAAAATATAAATTTATAAAATATAGATATGTTTTAATTGAAAATTTTTAAAATATGAATAAATTAGTGAATTTTTTAAAAATTTAAATATTTCTGTGTGTTTGAGCTGTTGATATTTTATTAGAAATAAATATTTAATCGGTTTGAATTAAAATTAAATTAAATTAAATAAATTAAAAATTAAAATTTTAGTATTTATAAAAATTAAAAATAAATATATATTTTAATCCAACCGATTTGATTTAATTTAATTTTACTAATTAAATTTTTAATATTTTTTTTATTGTTTACCCTTATTTTATTTTCAGTATTTTAAAGTTGAATCAAAATATTTCAAGATATAATATTTTTATATAATAAAAAAATAATATAATATTTAATCGATTTAATTTTATTAATTTTTTACCATCAAAATTTGTAAAATAAAAACTTAAAAATTAAGAAGTAAAACTAAATATTCTGCATTAATTCAGTTCCGCAATTTGTGCAAACCCTAAATGTCAATGCCGAAAGGCAAGTTCCACCACCTATTAATTTTCTTTCTAAGTATCATAACAACTCAAGTATTTTTAAAAAAACTACACTTGAAGGTTCTAGGCAGCTCATCTTCCTCCATAGACTCCTCATGCTATAATTATATGTAGACGTGTGTCTCCAAGTAGAGATCTTTCTTCCATTTTTCCTGGTTCACGATCTGGGTTTTGATCAAAACATGAAACAACAGAAAGCATACATGTCCTTTACTGTAACTCTAACTTTTGTCCTCCTATTTTCATATCTTGCATCCTCGGTTGAATCTCATGAAGTTGGTAAGAATGTACGTTTAATTTTTATTATAGTTGTATAGATTTTGATGGATAATGTATAGAGATTTATGATGTAATGCAGAGGTCGAGGATGAGAGGGAGTTCGATTACGTTCAAGGAAGTCAGAAAGGACCAGCACATTGGGGAGAGATTAAGAAAGAGTGGGGTATTTGCAAGACTGGAAAGTTACAATCTCCTATAGATATGGCTAATAACAGAGTTAAACTGATCAAAGAACCTGGAGATTTCAAGAGGAATTACAAGGCTTGTAATTCTATAATCAAGAACCGAGGCCATGATATTTCGGTAGGGATATTTGCCATAACATTTATTTTGATTTTAGCTGGAGTCTTCCTATGTATCTTTTACAATGAATTTATGGGTAAAACTAAAGGAGGTGTTATATGGATGCAGCTTCAATGGGAGGAAGACAAAGCAGGAACAGTAGAGATAGATGGGAGCCAATACTTTCTGCAACAATGCCATTGGCACTCTCCTTCAGAGCACACCATTAATTCCAAGGGGTATCTCTCTCAATATATAAAAATAATTAGTCTTTACAATTTTTTTAATTTTTATCTTAATTAATTGATTAGGTACAAAATGGAGATGCACATGGTTCATCTAAGCACTGACCCAAAAGTGAAAAACAACATTGCTGTTGTTGGTCTTCTCTACGAGATTGGTCCACCAGATGCTTTCCTCACTAAGGTAAAAATCTCTCCCACATATGGATAAAGATTCTTTGATTTGATTCTAAAATTGCAGGTTTGATTTTAACTCAATTCACTAACTTAATTATAAATATCTTAGTTGCTAACAGATATAAAATCCCTGACTGATCAAATGCCAGAGAAAAGCGTGGGAATGATAAATCCAACAGAGATTAAAATGGATGGCAAGGAATACTACAGATATTTGGGTTCACTCACTGTTCCTCCTTGCACTGAAGGTGTTATTTGGATCATCAACAAGAAGGTGAGTAAAACCCACCATAATTTCCTTGGCTTAATAATGAGAATCCTTAATAATTATTAACTCCAAATTGAAATTCACCCCAGATAAGCACTGTTTCAGAAGACCAAGTTAAAGCATTAAGAGATGCTGTCCATGATGTAAGTGATTAGAGCTAGTGAAATTTTCAAAAATTTTTTTAATCAATGATTATGATATATATAAAGAGAAATAATTAGTGAATGAGAAAATTCAAGCATCATTAACCTCTTGTGTTTAATAAAATTTGCAGTATGCAGAGAAAAATGCAAGGCCAATTCAACCACTCAATGAACGAGAGATCAAACTCTATGGAATAGTGGGCCCATCTGCTGAGTTGTAATAGTTTATTGCTTTATTGTTATTTTATTATTTAGGCTGTTATTGTGTTTTGTGTTAGTTGTTAGGGTTTTTTCTATATTTTTTCACTTGGCCTTGTAATAGGCACGTACTTTTCTCGTAACTTGTTCTTAGATATAAAAAAGAAGCATCTTAGAAATAAAGTTAAAAGATGTTTTTCCTCTTCTCTCTCGCTTCGTATATGGTATTAAAACTAGGGTTTGACTCTCAGTGGTGCCTCATCTCTTGCATGCAATCGAATCTAAGAGCTCTCGCGTGATCAGACAATGACGGAATGAGATAGCAGTAGTAAGGAGCGGATATCAACGGCGGTGCCGTAAAAAAGACAGACCACGGGTCAAGGAATGGGAGATCCATTGAGCCTATAGTCCTTCGATCATCCAGGTATGGTCTTGGTCTCTACACCTTCTATAGGAACTAACTTTCGATCTTGGAATAGGGCCGTTATAATAGCCCTAAATGCCAAAATGAAGTTAGGGTTTGTCGAATGAACAGTTTCGATACCTAGTAAAGACTCTGAAGGCTATGAACAATAGAAAAGATGTGATTTCATGGTCACATCTTTTATCCTTAACTCCATCTCCAAAGAGTTGGCGGATGGTTTCATCTATATTGCCTCTGCCAGAGACCTCTGGCTAGAGATTTGTGAAAGATTTGGAGAATGCAACGGTCCTATGATCTATGAGTTGCATCGAAAAATTTCTCTTATATCTCAAGAGAATGCTTTTGTCTTCTTCTATGTTACTAAGCTAAGGAGACTTTGAAATGAGCTTAGATCTATGAAAACTCTCCCTACTTGCACCTGTGGGGCTTCTAAAGCTATTGCAGAAGTAACAAATGGAAATAGGCTTATGCAGTTTCTAATGGGTCTGAATGAGGTTTTTGGATCTGTAAGAGATCAGATCCTGAGAATGGATCATTTATTAACAGTAAACAAAACTTATTCAATGGTTGTGAAATTTGAATCCCAAATAGAGATACTGGGAGCCATGAATGACAATTTCGAGTCCCTTGTGTTGTTCAATAAGACACACTCTCAAACTCAAACAAGACCAAGAAGGTCATACATAAAAAGAGGACATTGCACTTTCTGTAATATGGATGGGCACATACGTGAAAGATATTTCAAACTAATTAGTTACCCTGGTTAGTTTAAAACAAAGAACAAAGCTAGCACACGGCCAGTTAAAGGATATAAAAATACCAGAATGGTGGCAACTATAGAGGGAGGTAGCACTGGAGAGGACAATTCTCTGAACTATCCTGACACAACAACCATAATCAATGAACTAACATTCATGTTAAGTTCATTAAAGGAAGAGGTTACTAAGCTTATAAAAGGCAAGGGTGTTCAAACCCCAAACTCTCACTTCATGGATTTTGCTGGTAAGTCTAATGCTATTAAAACTTGCTATGCACAATTATATAATGATACTAGTTGGATTCTAGACTCTGGAGCCACAAATCACATGTACTCAGACAAAACTCTATTTACTTCCTTGCACCCTCTGCATAAACATATATCTATTTTCTTTTTAGATGGGAACACAACACAAATATCACATTCTGAAAAGCTAATCTGTTTGAGAAAATGATGCTTGATGAAGTTTTCTATGTCCCTCACTTCCAGTACAACTTGATATCTATTAGTCGACTAGTGAATAGCTATGCTTATTATGTAGTAATCTGCCATCATTACTACATCATACAGGACTCACACTAAATAAGAAGGTGGTGGCCATGGGAAAGAAACAAGGAGGCCTTTTTAGGCTGAATTAGATGAGTTTCTCTCATACTAATATTGAACATTTCTTACATCAGATCATAAATTCTAGTCTTGATCTTCATACTCTTGTAAATACTATGCTTCCTATATTCTAATAAAGGAAGTTTTATATCTTCTAAACATGTGTATGACTATGCTATGATTATGATTGATCTGCATAACAGACTAGGTCATGCATCTATTGGCAAACTCAAACATATCAAGGGCATAAACATTAGTGATAATTCTATAAACTGTTACCTTGTTTGCCCTCTGGCAAAGCAATCAAGATTGCCCTTTCCCAGAAGCCATACTATGGCTTCAAAACCTTTTGGTCTAATTTATATAGACATATGGGGACCCTATAAGACCAACTCTATCATTGGTGCTAGATTTTTCCTTATCATTGTAGATGATTATAGTATGACTCATCTAAAGGGCCAATCCTTTAATCTAACTAAACACTTCATCAATATGGTGGAAACACAATTCAATACCACCATTAAGACCATTAGGACAGATAATGCCAGAGAATTTTTAAGCCATGCCTATAGCATTTTGTTCACTAGTAAAGGCATCATTCACTAAAGATCTTGTCCATATACTCCACAATAGAATGGAGTTATGCAAATGAAATGTAAACACATCCTTGAGACTGAAAAAGCTTTAAAAATGCAATCTCATATCCCTACATAGCTCTGTCTTATAAACAGAATGCCCATGGAACAGTTTAATTGCTTTATTGTTATTTTATTATTTAGGCTGTTATTGTGTTTTGTGTTAGTTGTTAGGGTTTTTTCTATATTTTTTCACTTGGCCTTGTAATAGGCACGTACTTTTCTCGTAACTTGTTCTTAGATATAAAAAAGAAGCATCTTAGAAATAAAGTTAAAAGATGTTTTTTCTCTTCTCTCTCGCTTCGTATATGGTATTAAAACTAGGGTTTGACTCTCAGTGGTGCCTCATCTCTTGCATGCAATCGAATCTAAGAGCTCTCGCGTGATCAGACAATGACGGAATGAGATAGCAGTAGTAAGGAGCGGATATCAACGGCGGTGCCGTAAAAAGGACAGACCACGGGTCAAGGAATGGGAGATCCATTGAGCCTATAGTCCTTCGATCATCCAGGTATGGTCTTGGTCTCTACACCTTCTATAGGAACTAACTTTCGATCTTGGAATAGGGCCGTTATAATAGCCCTAAATGCCAAAATGAAGTTAGGGTTTGTCGAATGAACAGTTTCGATACCTAGTAAAGACTCTGAAGGCTATGAACAATAGAAAAGATGTGATTTTATGGTCACATCTTTTATCCTTAACTCCATCTCCAAAGAGTTGGCGGATGGTTTCATCTATATTGCCTCTGCCAGAGACCTCTGGCTAGAGATTTGTGAAAGATTTGGAGAATGCAATGGTCCTATGATCTATAAGTTGCATCGAAAAATTTCTCTTATATCTCAAGAGAATGCTTCTGTCTTCTTCTATGTTACTAAGCTAAGGAGACTTTGAAATGAGCTTAGATCTATGAAAACTCTTCCTACTTGCACCTGTGGGGCTTCTAAAGCTATTGCAGAAATAACAAATGGAAATAGGCTTATGCAGTTTCTAATGGGTCTGAATGAGGTTTTTGGATCTGTAAGAGATCAAATCCTGAGAATGGATCATTTATTAACAGTAAACAAAACTTATTCAATGGTTGTGAAATTTGAATCCCAAATAGAGATACTAGGAGCCATGAATGACAATTTCGAGTCCCTTGTGTTGTTCAATAAGACACATTCTCAAACTCAAACAAGACCAAGAAGGTCATACATAAAAAGAGGACATTGCACTTTCTGTAATATGGATGGGCACATACGTGAAAGATATTTCAAACTAATTAGTTACCCTGGTTAGTTTAAAACAAAGAACAAAGCTAGCATACGGCCAGTTAAAGGATATAAAAATACCAGAATGGTGGCAGCTATAGAGGGAGGTAGCACTGGAGAGGACAATTCTCTGAACTATCCTGACACAACAACCATAATCAATGAACTAACATTTATGTTAAGTTCATTAAAGGAAGAGGTTACTAAGCTTATAAAAGGCAAGGGTGTTCAAACCCCAAACTCTCACTTCATGGATTTTGCTGGTAAGTCTAATGCTATTAAAACTTGCTATGCACAATTATATAATGATACTAGTTGGATTCTAGACTCTAGAGCCACAAATCACATGTACTCAGACAAAACTCTATTTACTTCCTTGCACCCTCTGCATAAACATATATCTATTTTCTTTTTAGATGGGAACACAACACAAATATCACATTCTGAAAAGCTAATCTGTTTGAGAAAATGATGCTTGATGAAGTTTTCTATATCCCTCACTTCCAATACAACTTGATATCTATTAGTCGACTAGTGAATAGCTATGCTTATTGTGTAGTAATCTGCCATCATTACTACATCATACAGGACTCACACTAAATAAGAAGGTGGTGGCTATAGGAAAGAAACAAGAAGGCCTTTTTAGGCTGAATTAGATGAGTTTCTCTCATACTAATATTGAACATTTCTTACATCAGATCATAAATTCTAGTCTTGATCTTCATACTCTTGTAAATACTATGCTTCCTATATTCTAATAAAGGAAGTTTTATATCTTCTAAATATGTGTATGATTGTGCTATGATTATGATTGATCTGCATAACAGACTAGGTCATGCATCTATTGGCAAACTCAAACATATCAAGGGCATAAACATTAGTGATAATTATATAACCTGTTACCATGTTTGCCCTCTAGCAAAGCAATCAAGATTGCCCTTTCCCAGAAGCCATACTATGGCTTCAAAACCTTTTGGTCTAATTTATATAGACATATGGGGACCCTATAAGACCAACTATATCATTGGTGCTAGATTTTTCCTTATCATTGTAGATGATTATAGTATGATGCATCTAAAGGGCCAATCCTTTAATCTAACTAAACACTTCATCAATGTGGTGGAAACACAATTCAATACCACCATTAAGGCCATTAGGACAGATAATGCCAGAGAATTTTTAAGCCATGCCTATAGCTCTTTGTTCACTAGTAAAGGCATCATTCACTAAAGATATTGTCCATATACTCCACAATAGAATGGAGTTATGCAAATGAAACATAAACACATCCTTGAGACTGCAAAAGCTTTAAAAATGCAATCTCATATCCCTACACAGCTCTGTCTTATAAACAGAATGCCCATGGAACAGTTTAATTGGACCACAGCTTATGAGAGACTTTATGGAACCTTAGCTCATTACTCTCACCTCAGAAAATTTGAATGTCTTTGCTTTGCCACTACTATAAGTACCCATAAAGATAAATTCCAAGAAAAAACTATAAAGGCAGTGATGGTGGGTTATGCTAGCACACACAAGGCTTATAAGCTGTATAATCTCATTGATAAGTCTATCTTCATCAGTAGAGAGGTCATCTTTCATTAAAATATTTTTCTTTTTCAAAACAATGATGATATTGAGGGTTCTATTCTTCCTATACCTATGGTTGAATTTGAATACAATGATTCTCAACCTTGCAAACCCAGCCCTATAAGTGATAGCCTTCAGGAATCTTCTCTTCCTAGAAGGTCTCAAAGGCATAGATAGCCTCCTATTTGGATGCAGGACTATGTCAATCCAGTGCACACATCCTCCCTTTTTTTCTGTCCCTCTTATAGGTCTTACATTTGTAATGTCAATAAGGTCTATGAATTTTATACCTATGATCTTCTAAGGATGCTCAATGGGTTGAGGCCATGGAATAGGAGCTTCAAATCTTACAAAATAATCACACTTGGACTCTTACTACTCTGCCTTAAAACAAAAAGGCAATAGATTGTAAATGGATATATAAAGTGAAATTTAAACCCAATGGGGATGTTGATAAAACAAAACCCGTTTGATTGTCAAAGGCTACAACTGAATAAAGGGCTTGGATTATAAAGATTGAAACTTTGATGAAAAGAAAAAAAAGAGAGTAGAAGATTTTAGAGAAAATATTTGATTATTCCCATCAAGCCAATTAGGGTAAACATACTACTTACAAGAGTACATATTAGGTAAAAAAATAAATTAATCCCTAATTATAGCCTAATCATATCCCAATCATATCACACAATCATATACTTAATTATCACTACAAATGTAGGCTATTTACAGAAATAATCTCAATATACAGAAATAATCTCAACACTCCCCCTCAAGCTAGAGCGTACATATCATATGCTCCAAACTTGTTACAAATATACTCTATTCGTAATCCTCAAAGTGATTTTGTGAACACATCAGCTAGCTGATCATTTGAGTTGACAAAGCTAGTAGAAATGCATCCGGACTCAATCTTTTGCCTAATAAAATGGCAATCCACCTCTATATGCTTCGTCCTCTCATGAAAAACTGGATTTAATGCAATATGGAGGGCAACTTGATTATCACATATCAACTTCATTTGACCAGTATTGTTATATTTCAATTCTTGAAGGAGTTGCTTCAATCAAACGAGTTCACATGTTGCTAAAGCCATAGCTCGATATTCTGCTTCTGCACTTAATTTTGCTACCACACTCTGTTTTTTACTTTTCCAGGATATAAGATTCCCTCTAATCATAATATAATATTCTGAAGTAGATCGTCTATCTGAAGGAGAACATGCCCAGTCTGCATCAGAATAGCCAACAATTTATGAGTGACCATTGTCCTCATAGAGTAGTCCTTGTCTTGGAGCTCCTTTGACATATCTAAGAATGCGAATGACTGCATCCCAGTGACTACTGTATGGATTTTGAAGAAACTGACTAACCACACTTACAGCAAAGGAAATATATGGTCGAGTGATAGTGAGATAATTGAGCTTGCCGACCAATATTTTGTATCTAGCAGGATCTTTAAGTGGTTCCCCCTATTCAGGAATCAGTTTGACATTTGGATCCATGGGAGTATCCACATGTCTACAGTCTAACATGCATGTTTCTTCCAATATGTCCAAAGCATATTTTCGTTGAGAAATTGCAATACCTGTTTTAGATTGTGCCACTTCAATCCCCAAGAAATACTTCAGTTTTTCAAGGTCTTTAGTTTGGAAATGACTGAACAAATATTGCTTAAGTTGAGAGATTCCATCATGATCATTTCCTGTAATGACAATATCATCAACATAGACCACTAAGTAGATGCACCTATTGACATTATGTCGAAAAAATACAGAATGATCAGAATCACTTCGAGACATTCCAAACTGTTGATAAATTCTCTCTTGTGGTTAAACTTACCACAGTGAGAATCTTCATTGCCCTTGCCACTTTTAGGCAGTGACACATCTTTCAGTTAGACGTCAAAAATGCTTTCTTTCATGGACATTTGAATGGAGAGGTATACACAATACCTCCTCAGGGCTATCACAAAGCTCAACCTGGATAAGTCTGTTTACTTCAAAGATTTTTTTATGGGCTTAAACATGCCTCTAGACAATGGAACATTGAGTTTACAGCCTTGCTTAAGACTTTGGGCTTTATACAATCCTCACATGATCACTACCTCTTTATACAACATACTGATACTCTTTTTTTGGCTCTGCTGGTATATGTTGATGATATTATCTTGACTAAAAATTCTGTCGATGCCATTAATAAGTGTAAGTATGCATTGCACTTAA